>NC_054384.1:58030855-58330855 GCF_017654675.1 Xenopus laevis
AGCCACAAATAGTCAATTGGTTAGTGTACTATTTTAAAATGTAAAGTTTTGTTAAAAATAAATTAATGAACTCCCCTTAAAGTTTTTTTAAATTAAACTTTTCTGTGTACTGAGAAAGAATTCATATTTGTTTCTCTTCTCTTTAAAACAATGTAAACTCAGCCACATTAACATTCTTGATCTGAGTATTTTTGATATCTCATTAAATAAAGATGCCAGATATTGTTCAATAGTTATTTTTAAAATCTTATTATATCTGAGTGGAAGGCCACCAGGGTCTGCAGATTTTTTTTCTTTTTATAGATTTGAAATGACTGCTTCAATTTTATCCAATCTAGACATTTATTTAGTCTAGTTTGTTTTGTATTAGTGAATAGTCGACATTCTGCTCATTCTGGTTATATTCCTCTGGCTTGTCTAGTCTCTTAGGGGCAAATTCACTAAGCGCCGAAGCGCCGAACGCTAGCGTTACTTCGCTAGCGTTTGTCATTTTCGTTACTGCGCAAATTCACTAACGAACGCTGGCGTAGTTTCGCTAGTGTTACTTCACACCCTTACGCCTGGTGAAGTTTCGCTAGCGACGTAACTACGCAAATTCATTAACGCGCGCAGTGTACTGAACGCTACCTTTTACGCTAGACTTCCTTCGCCACCTCAGACCTGGCGAAGCGCAATAGAGTAGATAGGGATTGTTTAAAAAAAAGTCAAAATTTTTTCTAAGTCCCAAAAAACGCTGGCGTGTTTTCTACATTATGGGTGATAGGCTGAAAAAGATCGAAAAAATTTTGGGGCTCCCCTCCTTCCCCCCTACATTTCCTGACTCATGGCAACTTACCTAGACAGTGGGCACATGTGTAGGGCAAAATAAAATTTTTATTTGATGATTTGAAGGTTTTCTAGCCATTTGTAGTGCTGATACGTATTCCTCCATTGAAATTTGAATTTCGCGCCGTATGCAAATTAGCCTTCGCTAGCGTAACTTTGCTTTACTTAGCGAATCAACGCTAGCGCAAATCGCAACCTTATGCTACCCCTGAGCGCAACTTCGGATTTTAGTGAATTTGCGAAGTCGTAGTCGATGGTCGAAGTAGCCAAAAAACACTTCGAAATTTGAAGTATTTTTTCTTCTATTCCTTCACTCGAAGTTAATGAATTGGCCCCTTAGTGTCTTGAAAATATTGTATTTCAATATCTATTTCTATATACTGTATCTACATTTTAATTATACACTTTAGCATTGTATTTATTCCTTCTTGAATTGTTCTGGAATGTACCTATTTATTTGTGCTGCTCTTTCTGCAGTTTCAGGTTGTAATGTTTCATTTCCAGGATTCCTTTACGTATAGGGGGTTATTCATTAAAACCCCTCTAATTATTTTGAGATTTATTAAACCCTGATGGTGTTAAAAGTGTTAAAAGTCTATCATGTACAAGTCAATTGCAGATGTCCCGTTGACATTTTGAAGATGTCCTGATCTGCGAAGGGTTTCATTCAATAATCTGAATTTTTTGGCTTCAGGGGTCAAATCTGAAAAAGTCACAGGTTTCAGGCATCAGATCCAAAAAGTTAAGTTTCTTCGCCAAATACAAAAAAATCGTACAATTTTGTTTTGTTTTTTTTTCGCGATTTTCCCACACAATAAATTTTCTTGACAATTTATTGATAAATTGGGGGGGGGAAGTCCATGCGAATTTAGTCGGAGTGTTTTTTAAAAATTAGTGAAAAATTTCAGATTTTGATAAATAACCCCCTGAGAGTTGGCTAATGAAATATATAACTAGGGTATTTTTTATATAATTTTTGACTTGTGATGGGCAAATCTGTGCAGTTTCCCTTCGCAGAAAAATAATAATAATTTCAGCGAAATTCGCAAAATGGCAAAAATTTTGCAAAACAAATTGAAGTCAATGGGCGTCAAATTAATTTTGATGTGCGTCAATTTTAACACAAGCGGCAATTTTTATACATGCGATTATTTGGTCCAAATGAATTAAAGTCAATGGGCGTCCCAATAATTTTGACGTGCGGCAACTTTTATGAGCATCAAATTTTTTTTAATGCACAGATTTTTTGCTGGCAAATTGTCACCGCTGTTTCATGAATTAATTAGTGAATTTGTGTCTGGCAAATTTATTCCCCCATCACTAGATATTCTCCAAAACTCTACTGCAGGGCAATATAATGTGGTTACAGCAACGCTACTGAGAGACTGAGAATGTTAGCTAAAACAGTGTACATTGTGGTTAAAGTATATGGGGACATGGGGCCTATTTTATTTCAGCATTTTTTGGTAGAAACATAGACAAACCTATTTATGGGCATTAGTAATGTCATTCCTTTAAATAAAACCATCCTGCCACTAGCAGTGACAAGTGAATTTTAGTCAGACAGGAAAGCAGATACAAAGGTTTCATTAAGAAACCAGAAAAAACTAAAAAGACATAATGGCAGACACTTGCTTAGCTGCGGTTCCATGATATTTGTACAGATAATGAGCTGTTTATATTAAAGTTTACTGCCTGTGATTATCTATGAGACACTGGGTCTCAATTTATCCTGTATACATTTGTTTTTTTATTACCAAGTCCCTTCCTGAAGGATGTTACAACATCCAATTTTCTGTAACTTTTAAGCTATTTATTTATAAAAAGAATAAGGATGTGCAAGATGCTTATTTTAATGCAGCATCTGTCCAATTAAAAATGTGGTTCATTAAAATCAGCAGATTTTTAGGAACCTAAACATATTCATTGCACAATCTGATAAACACAGAGGAATAAAGTTTTTGTAAGAATTATGATGGAAGATAGAAAAATTAAATGGGGGCCCTGGCGGTGGTGGTGGTGAGGGGGGGGGGGGTAAACATGAGACAGACATAGCAGGGTTGAGTATGCCTGCAATTGCTATGTATTGTTCTCTGACAGTGCTAGGAACACTGGCAGACTATCAAAAGTTAACTACACCTTGATTGCATCTTGATTAGTAGTTGATAGGAATGAGCACGTTTTTGCATGATATGGACAAGCAATGAAATTCATCTTTTTTTTCAGTAGCAAAAAACAAAATTTACCATGAAAGTATTACAATTCAGTTCAGTTTTTTTGTGGATTTTTAGAACTGTATCTATCAAATGGTAAATTCTCACCCATTGATAAATACAATTATAAAAATCCCATAGGAATGATTAGAACGTGGGTGAGTTTTTATTTATTAAGCTCACATATTCATGAATCTGCCCCTTTAAGTGTGAACCTTGCTGACCTGAAGTAAACAGATTCAATAAATGATCACAGTACAGGTATGGGACCTGTTATCCAGAATAAGAGATCTTTCTGTGATTTGGATCTCCATACTTTTAGTCCAAATTATAGTCCTAGGTTTGGTTGTGTTCGCAATCCCCTGCCGGCTCTCACTTGTATCCCTCAAGTCCACAAAATAATACCTAAAAAAGAAGCCAGCGCCACAGGCACCGGGCAAAACAAACAAATATAGGGCAGTAACGTTTTGCAAATGACCCCCTTATTTCTGTGCACAGGTTTTATTGTAGCTTCACCGTGCTATGTGTAACCCCCTTCTTATCCACCACCACAATTATATATAGCCTTTCAGGGAAGAGGGGTTGCTTCTTGCCTCGTGGGCCTTATAGGTGGATACTCACAAACATATGGTTCAAATAGGCGTAAAAAATCTTTGTTGTCCCAGCGCGTATCCTTTAGAACTGTGAAGTAGATGCGGCAGCGAAATAGTGTAATATTGCCTTTAATATATTTAAAAATGTAACATTAAAATTGCACTCACATGGCATTCCGCAATAATAGCATGTATAGCATATCGTCCTAGAGAGGCTTTCTCTCCACGCCTATCCACAATCGGAAATCCTGCTGCCAGAGCGCTCGTGGCTTTAGGGTCCCTTGCAGTATATCGGCGGGTCGCTCTCCTATGGCGTGCTATTCCGTGCTCCGTGCCTTACGCGTTTCGTCTATCACTTCGTCAGAGGCTTGGACGCTGCATCTACTTCCTGTTGCTTTATACCTTCCATTACCTTAGTAACAGTCCATGTGATCCGTCTGTCAATCATTACTTGAACTCCCCTCCTCCCCCTTGATTCTCCTCCTGCTCCACTTGTCTTCTATCAGACCGCCACTTCCTAACTTCAAAACATTTTGCAACAGTCCGATCGTTAACATTGTATCTTTCACAAATATTGACACATTACTTCCTGCAGTAATATCATTGTGTTACTTCATTTTTATGACTAACATTTCCTAATCTTCATTGTTAAAAACCATTAATAAGTTTTAAAAAATTTTTTAAAAGGGTTTAAAATTGTGACTGTATAATAAGAACATATAAAAGATTATATATCGAGGGGAGATGGATATAGATTTAAAAACATTGTATAACAACTTACAAAAAAGCCCTCAGATTTATATCTACATATAACCCATTGGGTACTGAGGATCTCCATACTTTTAGTCTACTAAAAAATTGTTTAAACATTAAATAAACCAGATAGGATTGTTTTGTCTCCAATAAGGATTAATTATATCTTAGTTAGAATCAAGTACAAGGTACTTTTATAGAGAAAAAGGAATATTTTTAATTGTGAATTATTTCATTACAATGGAATCTATGGTAGACTTTCCGTCATTTGGAGCTTTCTAGATAACGGGTTTACCTGTAGTAGCAAAGAACATGCCTTGCCAGTCTGGTTTCTTGGAGTATCGTGATTTAACCCTTTTAGCTTTGTGTATTTAAGAATTTAGACCTATGGCAGACATAATGGCCTATTCTGATCACATTCATTCTGAATGTCCAATGCACTAGATGCCTAATGTCATAGTTTCTAAATGATCATTGTGCCAGTGGCACAGATTTGATTTTTTAGTTCTTCTGTGTAGTAGTAATGTTTACATGGCAGCAAATCAAACAGTAGACCTCTCCTAACTCTATGATGTATAGTTTATCAATTTATATATAAAACAGATATGGACCTGGCTTCTCTACCTGTCATTGTTTAATAGTTATTATATTAGGGCTTCTTTATTGTTCTTTTAAAACTCAGTTAGGTTTTGAATTAAACTTAGGCTCTGTGCAGTAGCAGAAGAAAGTCTAACATTAATGCAAATTCTTCATTGGAAAGTGTACTACTCAAAACCATGACTCAAAAAGGTTGGAAAACATTTTACATGATACAGGATTGAAAATAATAAATAAAATAATATATTTAAAACAACTTATAGATTTAATGCTTCATTCAGGTCAGTGTGTTTATGTTTAACCCTTGTTATTGCAAGAGAAAAAAGATTGTAATAGCAATCACCATTTAACTTGAAATGTATCCCATCTATAAGGTATCTGAACTATTTTAATGAAGGGCTCTTTCACAAGTGCTCTCTTTAGAGGAAATCAAAAGTCAAGAAATACTAATATATCATTTGTATGAGCAAATCTACATATAATGGGATCTCACATAAGAATTTAGCAATTCAAGCAGAAAAAAGATTGATCCATTAATAGTGTGTACCATCGAACAAAATAAAAAATAATAATTAAAATAAAATACTGGACATGTATTTTAGGTAAAAAAAACATCTTGGAAGCACATTTTTGATCTTTATAATTCCACAAGGTACTGTAAATGAAGGAAAAGGGTACTGCGACATGATTACAGATTTTTAGCACAAAATCCTTCTAGTTAGATCAACTTCCAGGCAGCAATGTGAAACCTTTAGTGCACAATGGGGGTCATTGATAAACTTCGCGCAGGGTAGATTGGTTAGCATTGTGAATATATTTGCCCTGTGCATGGTTATATTTATAAAGCTGAATAAGAGTGTCCAAACAGAATTGGAATTTTTTTTCCACAATGTGAATGTCTATAAGAGCTTTTTAAATATGTAAAAAAAAATCGCAAATTGCTAATATTTATGTGCACACTCTGCGACCGAATTACACCAGAACTTTGGTGGCGGAGAAAATATTCACAAAACAGTTTTGCAAAGTGTGAATTTAAGTTACTGTCAACGCTATTTTCGCGCCCAACAACCTCGCACATTGGGTGCGCTCGCGCAAACTCCCTTCTCATTTGCGCACCATTTACGAAGATTTATTCACAATGCAAATTCGCAAAAAAACTTAAAACCGGGCAGAGCAGTGCAATATATTAGCGTTCAGGTAAAAACATGGGCAATACAGCCATTTGCGAAAAAATATGTGTTGTGCATACACTTGCTGCTAACCTTAGCCTGGCATGCTGTGCAAGTGCTAAGTATTTATTAAATATGTTAAATGTAGCAGGGATATTCAATTTTTTTATGTATTAAACTGGTGCTGTTTATAATGAACAAATTAAAATATGAATAGTTCTTCATGGATCCTGGTTAAGAAATCATAATTGTTCTTTATGGATATTGGTTAAACAAATAACATAACAAAAATATTAATTTTGGGAAGAAGAAAAACTATAACTACTAATACATCAGTGAACTTTGGCTCAAATGACTCAATACTAGAAAAACTCCATGTTTATTTCTGGGTTAATCTTCAGAGTCTAGTAATATGTTGTTTAAAATATTTTATTTGATTTTCATATTAAACAAATGAAATCAGAATGACAGCAAATGTTATGCATATGAAGAAAATATGTTGCATACGAGATATTATCAAAACTGTATACCATTCAAGAAAACTAACAACAAAAACATTATTGATCGCCAGTATTGGCGTTACAGATTTCAAAATAAGGAGACCAAATCAGCCTAAACAAATCTTTGGAAATACTTTGGAAATACTAAAGGAAATACTTCCTTTAGTTTTAGTTATTAAGGCTTCTTGCCAACTAAGCTGGTTCATATAAGATATGATATCCGATAATGAGGTGGGTTCCTTTTGTAGCCAGAAATTAAATAAAGCTTTCCTAGAAGCAGTAATATGAATTTAAACAGAGTATCTGCAAGCTTTGCATACCAGTTGTTCAACTAGCGATTCATTCAGGCAGCCATCTTTTATTGGACAATTCAAAGAAATATGTTCTGTTACATGATACAGTATGTACATAAGCATACTTACTTTTTAACAAGAAATGTAAGGTTTTTTTTAGATCAGTAGCCTAAAATACAGTAGCAGTATTATGGGATTTTGTTATTTGATCCTTTATGTAGTAGTAGCATGTATTATGTAGAAGAAACCCAACTAGCAGAAAAGCTTCTAATTAAATGTTAAACATTATATACAAGTGTAGCACTATAGTAAATTAAGTGTGTTGTACACCACTATTGAGCTCCACTAAATAAATGTGCTCCGGGTGAGACCTATAATCTTAGGGAGTACCGTATATACTCGAGTATAAGCCGACCCGAGTATAAGCCGAGCTACCTAATTTTACCTACGAAAACTGGGAAAACTTATTGACTCTAGTATAAGCCTAGACACAACTACAGCCCTGTCTCCCAGCAGCGCACATTCTGCCAAAGCGACCCCCCCCAGCAATCAACCGGACTTCTTTGCAAAGTTGATGGTGACAGAGAATTGCCAAACGGATTACTGTGTGCATTGTCCCACTGTCCCACTACAATGTGCAGAGGGTGCTGTTTGATATTGCCACCACTGTTAATCTTTCGTATAACCAACAGAGGGCACTGTGTGATATTGCAGTCACTGTTATTCTTTCATATAACCAACAGAGGGCGCTGTGTGATATTGCAGTCACTGTTAATCTTTCATATAACCAACAGAGGGCACTGTGTGATATTGCAGTCACTGTTATTCTTCCATATAACCAACAGATGGCGCTGTGTGATATTGCAGTCACTGTTATTCTTTCATGTAACCAACAGAGGGTGCTGTGTGATATTGCAGTCACTGTTATTCTTCCATATAACCAATAGATGGCGCTGTGTGATATTGCAGTCACTGTTATTCTTTCATATAACCAACAGAGGGCGCACTGTTATTCTTTCATATAACCAACAGAGGGTGCTGTGTGATATTGCAGTCACTGTTATTCTTTAATATAACCAACAGAGGGCGCACTGTTATTCTTTCATACAACCAACAGATGGCGCTGTGTGATATTGCAGTCACTGTTTTTCTTTCATATAACCAACAGATGGCGCTGTGTGATATTGCAGTCACTGTTATTCTTTCATATAACCAACAGAGGGCGCACTGTTATTCTTTCATACAACCAACAGATGGCGCTGTGTGATATTGCAGTCACTGTTATTCTTTCATATAACCAACAGAGGGTGCTGTGTGATATTGCAGTCACTGTTATTCTTTAATGTAACCAACAGAGGGCGCACTGTTATTCTTTCATACAACCAACAGATGGTGCTGGGTGATATTGCAGTCACTGTTAATCTTTCATATAACCAACAGAGGGCGCACTGTTATTCTTTCATACAACCAACAGATGGCGCTGTGTGATATTGCAGTCACTGTTATTCTTTCATATAACCAACAGAGGGCGCACTGTTATTCTTTCATACAACCAACAGATGGCGCTGTGTGATATTGCAGTCACTGTTATTCTTTCATATAACCAACAGAGGGTGCACTGTTATTATTTCATATAACCAACAGAGGGCATTGTGGGATATTGCAGTCTCTCCCCAAGTGTACTGTTGGTATAGGAATGATTAAAAGTGACTGAAATCTCAGCTAGTCGGGTCGGGTACCGCTGACCCAAGTATAAGCCGAGGTAGACTTTTTCAGCACATTTTGGATGCTGAAAAACTCGGCTTATACTCGGGTATATACGGTAAGCCCTCGCAACGGTGTGGAGGCAGGGTGTAGTGTTACTGTAACTGGAGTCAGGGTATAATAATTGGGCGCCAGTGGTTCTTATAACTTAAACATGAACTTATTTATTGACCATACACAATCCTCAGTGGAGTGTACAATAGAGCATGACAGGATTTGGCATCACATTGAATAGGCAATACTCACAGCACCATTTGGTCAGTATTAGTCCCCACAAGCAAGACGACGAGCTCTGCAGCAATAAAGGTAAACCCAGCTTTCAGCCTTTTCCCTAAGTGGAACCTGAGGGGAATCTATCTACCCTGTTCCTATACACTTAGTCCCTACTTCTGGGCTATTAGTACCCGGGATCTTAATCCCTCTGACTCTCCTCGTCGGAGCCTTGAGCTGCTCAGCTAAATATCCTGTCTATCTGTCACTCCTAGAGTGACCTATAATGGTGAGTAGCCTATTCTTACTAGACCTGACCTCTCTAGGTTCCACAGAGCTCTACCTGCCTGTTCAGGTCAGAGCCAGTACAAAATGGACACTGAAAGCATGGCTTCAGAGCCTTTTATATCCCAACACAGTGCCATCTGCTGGTCACTGTTAGATGCAGCAAGGGGCATAGCTTAGAGCAGAAAGAGCAAACAGCACCCCTCCCAACTGTATTTTAGGACCCAGTTAGGTGTCCATAACATTGAGGGACTGCCTGACAATAATACTAGGGGTGGCTATTTTACACATCCCTACATAAGAATACATGTTTCTACTTTCTACTTCACTGAATTCCATATTACTATGGATGAATGAACCTTTTCACCCAATACAATTTCTCAGCAAAATCTGTGGTTTTGCCTGCAGAATTTTTTTTGTGAATCTGTGTTTTTGCCAGAAAAATATGCAGACTTCCTTGTTAGCCAACCCTTGAGTTCTACATCAACAAATGGGATCAGAGTCCTTCTCTTGTCTATCAAAGTAGCCGCTATGGTGCAGTGTTTGAAAATATTGTCATGGGAGCTTTTTTCTATGAAGAGTACACAGTTAAAATGAGCTTCTCTAACATGGTAGGGCAAGGTAAAATGCTATTGCAGAGGTAAAACTTACCCTTTAACTGCAATGTAATTTTGCCTTTCAATTGACTCAACTGCTCATCACTCAAAGTATGCTCATCACTACTTAGAACCCCTTCTAATTCATAAAGTAAACATTTCAATGTTATCTTTTTTATTCACAGGGCTACTGTGAAAATAAAATTGTGGCTTAATGGGAGACATAATTTCTGACCACAAGTACAGCTTGCAAACAACAATTTCAGATGCAATTCACCATGGTAAACATTATGTTGGTATCTGATGCTTTGCAAGTCTACAGTGCCTAATGATGCAGCCTGCATTGGGAATGCTAGAATTATCACAACCTTCCATGCACATTTGCACCCACAGAACTGGGTGACGCAATGGTACTTGCACAAGTACAAGGAGCGTGTTTAGGTGTTAGTTCCTTTAATGAAAGTCACTAAATGTGACAATTATGTCAATTTTTGGGAGAACAAATCAGTCTAATATAATGGTCACCCATATTAGTAAAATTCTGATTTAGCTGAAGAGGATCTTTACACTTTGAATATGAAAGAAAACAACTTTTCATTAATGAAACATTAATAAACTATTTTCAATGGATATAATCTGTAATTTACATTTATAAATATAATTTATTTTGCGAAGCAGTTTCTGGTTGTTTTTAGTTTCTAAATTATGTCTTAAAATAATATACAGGTATAGGGCCTGTTATCCAGAATGCTTAGGACCTGGGGTTTTCTGTATAATGGCTCTTAATTAATGGCTCTGTAATTTGGATCTTTATACCTATATTCTACTAGAAAATCATTTAAACATGAAACAAACTCAATAGATTTTTGCTTCCAATAAGGATTAATTATATCTTAGTTTGGATAAAGTGCAATGTACTGTTTTATTATTACAGAGAAAAAGGAAATCAAGAAAAAAACAAGTTTTAGTAATGGTATTGGTGTTTTGCAGATTAAACCTTCTAATGTTTAAAAGGTTAAGGCCTTATAAGTTTTGGTGAACTATACAAAAAAAAATTACAATTCAAGATGAACATTCTGAATAATGTTGATCATATATTATATAAAATAATATCCATCAGCTGAAAGTAATAAATGTGTTTTGAAGGTATATACTAGGTTCTTGGCTATTACTTCTACCTACTACATATGTTGGTGAAGTCATATCAAAATATCAATACAAAGGCAGTAAACTTCTCCATCTCATTTTCCTGTGCTTTGCTTTATGTACTGTACATATACCATTTTGTGCCTTTCATTTATTAGAGCACAGACCTAGATGGTGCAAAGATGAATAATTACAGTAATACTGTAGCATGGTTGAATTCCTCTCTAAGTTTATCTATCAAATTAGTAAGTGAGATTTCACTGTAATAGACAAGGCAATTATATATAAAATAACAAACAGATTTTTTAAAGAAAAATAGAGTATTTATGGAGTATATAATAAATCATACAGACAAGAGTTTCTAATGCTACATCACAGAATAACTATGTTAGGGGAGGGGGCAATATCTACTCCAGTTAATGTAATTTTAAAGAATCAACGAAAAATGAAAGTGCAATAAAGAAACTAAAATATAATGTACCGCACTGGTAATACTGTTGTTTTTGTTTAAAAAAATCTTCTATATATTTTATATACACAAATCTGCTGCATAGCTATGGGGTAATGTTTTCAATCAAATTGAGCTACATGCAGACATGCTCATTAAAACACCATTGTACATGCTGCGCCTTTTCTCAGTTTTTCAATCTTCAGCTTGATATAAACTATAGTAGTGTTTCTGAAGCAAACAATGCATTATAATTTAAGTTCTTAAAGCCACTTTTTTGTTTTAACTGTTCCTTTAAATGCTAAAGACCAAACATCTTTTATTTCTAAAAGTCTGCACATTCTAAATGACTTTTGGAACAAACAGTTTGTGAGTCAGTGTAAAACATTATTTTTATCTGATATTTATTTTGCAGTGTTTTTTTGCCATGAGATAAGGTGAGAGCCATCTATTTTAGTGCAACTGTTTGGCTTGCTCTGAGGGCATGAGAGGTATGTGATGGTGGAGGAGCAGCGTAAAAAGATTGTTGACCAACAATTGGTCAAGAGAAAGAGAGGACATAGGACATGATTTAATTTAATTTAAATCTGAGGGCAGCTTGCTTCCTGCATCAGTGCCTGCCCCCCCCAATGAGTTGTATATATTTGTGCATGTTAAACACAATAAGGGGAGAATTATGAAATTTTGCAATAAAGTAAAAAAACTAAATGTACTTTAAAAAAAAAGGAAAGTCTTAGAAAAACTCAAACTTGCTTGGATGCTGACACTTACTTCTATAGCATCTTAATGCCTTTTAGGAGTGGAACTTTTGTTTGAATATATGATATTTTTTTAGTTTAATAAATCTAAAATATTTGGATTTTAAAAAAAATGAAGTTCAAATACATGTTTTCGAATCAAAAAAACGATATAAAATTTAAAAAAATCAGTCCCTGAGCATGTCTACCCCTAAGACAATATTAAATCATCTCTTGCCTTAATTAATCTGATGGATATTTCTTTGTTTGGCTACAACTAAGCGACATTTTCCATTTAACAAGCTTGGCTGACAATGATAGAAGCTATATGATTTCACTTTTTAACAAAGCCTAATTTTCTTTTTCAAAACAAATTCAAAATATGCAAGCACTGATATGAGCATTAAACATTTTGGTGCACTTGATTACATTTTTATATTTGGTTGTTAATTTTATGGCTCACTTTATTTGACACCTGATGAGCAAAAAGAAAACCAACACATATTTTTACACTCTTTAATTCTTTTACTGTAATCTCAGAGTATGTCAGTTGTTTCAAAAACACATCTTAATATTTACATTTTCTTATTGAGTTGCAAAATTGTTTTATAAGTTCCATTTTAAGTGTTTTTATCCTACTGCGATTTCCTCTGATAAACTTACAAATAATACCTACTAGAGCATTGAAGCAAAGAAATAAGGTGTTGCCAGAAACTTAGGATCTGCTTCTGCCCATTAAATTCTCAATGGTCGAGAAAGTAGATGTTATGCAATTTTATGACCCATTCTATAGCAATTAAATGTTCTTTTTTATATCTTAGACAATGGTCTACTGCATGTGAATAAAGACGGTACTGTACTATAATGCGTCAATATTTTATTTACTATGAATCCAGATAAAGCCCAAAATTGATGTATGTATTATATAACCAAAATTTCCACCTATAATTCCACATTTATTGCCAATAGCTGGGCTCTATAAAATATCGAAATGTGTTTGCTATGTTGTCCAATAAGAATATACTATAGACACCTCTTTTCTGCAGGGGCAAAATCAACTAAGAACATGCAGTCTTTAAAAGCTATAAATAATGTATTTCTAGAACAAATAATTATGTTTTATAAATCTTTTTAAGGTAAAGTGCATTGAAGTGACTTAGTTAAATTGTTATCAGTGTGAACTATGTGCACAATTTAGCTTGCAGACTGAGCATAAGATATGTTCAACTTGTTTCAGTAAGAATCTTAAACTGCAGCCCCACTAATATATAATAGTTAATTTATATATATTACACAAACACACCATCAGGGTCAGACTGGAGCCTTAGGGGCCCACCGGGGCTGCAAAATGAAGGGCAATCCTGGCAGTCCCTGGAGGCCCCCTCCTGACCTCCAAGCTCTCGCCCCCACCGTGCGTGAAAGATGCGTCACATGCGTGAAAGACGCACTATTCAGCGCAACACCTTGTTTTTATAGGCCAGCCTGGGGAGCAGGACTGGGCCGACGAGAACCTATGAGGGCAGGGGCCCATAGTTTTTTTCCTGGTGTCTGGCTGGCATAGTCTGACCCTGCACACTATTCTATGAACATTACACACTACTTGGTAAAATGGTGCCGCTGGCAGGGTAAGGGTTAAACAAAAATTCTCTACTTAACTGAACAAAACATATTGTTCTCAGGTTCAAAATAACTTTATATTATTTTCTATGTACTGAGTGTTTGAAAATAAAAGATACAGGTAAACAGAGCATCTTATATTTTGTCTAAAAAAATAGGAAATATTTAATTTCAGGGGAATGGTTTACTGAGCTGACCCCAGCAGAATGTTAATTTCTCTAACAGATTAGCAAAGGCTAGAGCTCAGACACAAATCTAAATAAGCAAGAAGGCAGGTTTAATCAGATTGTCACCAGATTGTTTATAATGTTTTAAAACAAGGACATTACAATGAACATTATGAAGCTGAGGTAATTTCTGCTTTGGCAATGTTAAGAGGCTGAGGACAGGAACATTACAAGCTTAGGCAATTTCTGCTACATGAAAATTAATTCGGGTCAAGCAACACATAACGCAGGCATATTTTAAACTGATCACATTACAGAAAACGCCTAAAAGGCCAAAAGCTGGAAATACATTAGAAATACATTAGGATCATGGGTGCCCTAACATAAATGGATAAATTATCTTGCTAAACCTCTCGTCCGATATATGCAGATTTACTGTGTATATCTGTAGTTTTGTATATAAACTAATAATGAAATGTAAAAGACTCACTACCAGTTCCCTCCATGGATTGCACTGGCATTACACTAAGAACTTGTCAACCTCTTGATATGTCTAGTCAAATGAAAAAATGTCTTAAACCCATTGCTTAGTGTTGCTTTCCATTGTCTGTAGTACTTTTTGCAGTCAATGTAATTGTTGGCTTCATATTTGTAGAAATTTCAAAGTTTTCAGACTTCAAATCTTTCAGATATTTTTTATTCAGTTAGAGTTTATATATTGGCACAAAATGTTACTCTCTGTCTCTCTGCCATGTTATATACTCTATAGTCACCATAATGCTATTTCTCTCATTTTGGCTGCATTTCACCAAGAATAACCCCCATATACTCTAATGCAGGGCTGTGCATCCCACGATCCCCCTTGTGCGGTCTCCCACATGAAAGTCTGCCTGCTGTCTCTGTTTACCATGTGTAAGATTTAAAATGTATCACTACAGTGATTAACTGGCCCCTGCATTGTTTAAACCTCAAATTCAGACTGTAATGACCTGTAGTGTTTACACACATAATCCCCCTAAAGCCCTGTACTGTTCACAACTGAGACCAAGACTGAAACTGCCCTCATAGTTCATGAGGCTTACAAACTCAAAGGGTGGAAGAAAAGAAGAGCACTCCCCTTGTAGAGTGTGAGTTCACATAAAGGGACACCAACAAGGTTTACAACTACTCTACACCATATTTGTAATTTATCTTTGTTGTCTATCCTCAAACTGTAAGGGCTGGTCCACTTCCATAAACTATATTGATTGCTATATATGAGGGAGAACGGATACTAGGAACCGCTGGGGAGGTGAACTACAAGATCCCTAGATATCTACTTCTTTCCACATAGTTCACCTGTTCACACCTTATACAAAATACTGATGGGGCACCAGCACTGTGTCACTGTATGTAGTAAATCTCCTGCTCTGTTCTGCCTCCCCTATGCTCCCTGTGTGTGCCATAATCTGCCTTCCCTATGCTCCGTGTGTGCCATAATCTGCCTTCCATATGCTCCCTATGTATGCCATAAACTGCCTTCCCTATGCTCCTTGTGTGTGCCATACTCTTCCTGTCCTATGTTCCCTGGGTATGCCATACTATGCCTGCCCTATTTTCCTTGGGTGAGCCATACTCTGCCTGTTATTTGCTCCTTTGGTGTGCCATACTCTGCCTGTGCATTCCATACTCTGCATTCCCTATGCTCCCTGTGTGTGTCATACTCTGCCTGTGTTTGCCCTGCTCTGCCTGTGGAACATAAGCCTGGTATTTTTTATGGGGGTTTGTTATTTGAATTTTTTTTTAGGTGTTTAATTGTGTGCTGGGGTGTTATTCATAGGGGAGGAGGAGGTATATGGATTTAAGGGTATGTCTTAATATGACTTTTTTCACATATTAAGTGATGTGATATCTCTGCAGTGAGCACCAACCATATGTTTCTTTGGTATGCTTCCACAATTAATGTGGACATGGTCTTGTGGTAACATAAGTGTGGTTTAAAGTAGGTTTGGTTTAAAAACAGGATGTCAACACTGGCTTCCATTATCGTCCCTCCACAATGTAAACCAGAAAAATTCTGGCCCTCTGTATCACAGAAGTTGGACAGCACTGGTCTAATGGATAGCAAAAAAAATTGTTGTGCGGTTTAAAAAATGTTGCATGGTTTAAAAAATAGTTGACAAAAAAAAAGACCCTCAACTTCAATTCTCTTCAATGGCATTTTTTTCCAAGAAGCGAAAACAGGTCTGTCCATCACTCACAGGAAGTGGTGTAACTACCGGGGGAGCAGGGGGTGAGATTGGACCAGGGCCAGCAGACCAGGGCCAGCACCCCACAGCAGATCATGCCCTGCTGCAGCTGGCTGTAGCCATGAAGAAAATTGGCATGGAGGGGGGTGGAGGGGCCCGGGTGTGCCCGGCTGCATGACCCACACCCGGGCCTGCCCCCACCTAGTTACGTTACCGCTCGCAGGTCATAATGGGATGGATATACAAAGGGTCATTACTTGCTAGAATGTACAGTATTTTGACAGAATATGTGCATACTTTTATTTTTTCAACTCACTAGCAGACAAATGGTGTGGAGCCCCACAATGGTGAATTATGGAATGGTGAAGTCTAGGATGTTTAGGTCTAGCGCCCCCCTCCTCCCCCTCCAAATGAAGAAGGGGAATTTAGGTTCAGTACCCGCATTTTATAAAGGTAAAACAAAGGACTGCAAACAGCTTTTTAAACCCAAGCTAAAAACACTAAAGGGACCAAATTTACCATCAAAGAGTTAATTTGCACCACCTGGCCAGTAACCCACACCAGCAAATAAAATGTTTACATTCTTTGCTGTACAGGCTTAAGTTCCCAGCCTAGCTGCTGATTGGTTCACATCTTACAGTGCAGTGTGTTGAGTATTGCCAGCTCCCCTGCAGATGGGTCGGACTAGTTGGGTTTTTGAAGAAACACCAGAAACACAACCGTTTAAAGCACATTCTTCTATATCTAAAATAGTTTAGATATATGTCTCCTTTAAAGAAAACTCATACTTAGTTCCTTCCAGTATGTCCTTCATTACTTGGTAGCTTTTTCCAGTTTCCTGCGAGTTTAATTCAAATACAAAACCCTGAAGTTTTCTGGGTAGGGGTTTTCCCATAATTTGCCATACCTCAAGTCTGCTTTAAATCATTTAACATTTAATACACCCGTTAGGATTGTTTTTCCACCAACAGATTGTAAACTGTATGGGGAAAGGACCTCTATGCTCTTGTCTCTTTAATTCTGAGCTTCGGTGACTCTTTCATTTGGCTGTAATGTGCATTTATAATTGTATTTTGTATCTATTATTGTAATGACCCTGTTTGTCCTAATCATTTATTGTTCTGCTGTGCTTAAGTAGCACTTTATAAATGACATTTTTTATACATATCAATATGAATTCATGCAGCTTAGTTAGGATCAAGTACACATCCCCATTTTATTATTACAGAGAAAGGGAAAACATCTTGAATTATTTGTTTAAAATGGATTTTATGGGACATGGCCTTCCTGTAATTTGGAGCTTCCTGGAGACTGGGTTTCCAGATTAGAAATCCAATATCTGTACTTACTACAGTTACAACCTAATATAATGGTGCCAGGATAACTCCCACTGTAACTTTAGATCAATAGACAGCGCACCAATACTAGAATTTAGTACAACCTAACAAAAAGAGAGAAGTGTGTTTATGCTGTATATCAGGTTTTGCTGTGCTGAACCTCCCCAGTAATCGTCAGGTCATATTTTAATGTTAGCACTGAAAGCTACCACTGAAATGTACCTTTTTTTCCAAATGTAACATATATAGCTAAATAAAAATACTTTGCCTGCAACAATATAGAAATCATGGGAATATGCTTATTTTGCAGAGAACGAGACACTTTTTGCTGTATAACAGTGTTAAACAAAGCATTGCTTTGAACAAACATTAGAACTCCATGGCGGGTTTTAAAACTGTATTATAAGACCCAGACAGATCAGGTTATTGAGGTAACATAGAATTTGCTGTGTAGATGGAAAGTTAGTAGAAGCATTTTATACAGACATTAGAACACAGAAGTGGCACTGGATAAAAACATTAAAAGACAACAGTAGGATTGGGTGAGAGATTTCTACACAAAGAGCAAGTTTTGCTAAAAGCAGAACAATGACAACACAGCTCATATGCAGAGGAACTTCACAA
Organism: Xenopus laevis; assembly: GCF_017654675.1. Lineage (NCBI taxonomy): Eukaryota > Metazoa > Chordata > Amphibia > Anura > Pipidae > Xenopus > Xenopus laevis. The sequence goes on from NC_054384.1 coordinate 58,048,958, forward strand.
GAGGAAAGCATTTTTATTTTTTAATAAAGCTGAGGAAGGTTTTGCAGGGAACATTAGAAGGCTGAGGAGAGTATTTCTGGAAACATAATGCTGACGCAAGTTTTATTATATCGAGTCAAGCTTCTCTTATAACATTTTATAACTGGAGGAGGTTTTGCCTGGGGATGTTTGAAAACAGAGCTGGTGTTAGTAATGGGACACAGTCACGGTGAAAGATCCATGAACCTTCTTAATGAAGTAGTTCGTCCCTTTCTATATGGATAATAAATTTAATGGACATAGAAAGCAAAAGTAGAATCCCAGAGCAAATACAAAGTAACATCATAACATTCTTTTTTTTCTACAGCAAAATCGGTGGAGCAGCAAATACATGAGTAATGGAATTAAGGCACCTTTTGTTTGACTTTTATAAAAGGAATAAGGTCTCTTGAAGTTTAACGTAGAATAGGTATTTAGGGACCAATTATAATATAAGGTAATGCAATAAGGCTTTACTAATATTTTTATGCAAGGTCTATGCCTGAATCAAATGGATTGTCCTTTACTAAGAATGAACTGCTGGGAGGCACAAATTACATAATAAGGCCTTAAGAGTGTTTAGTATGATGGGATGGAAGTGTTATGGATCTTGCTTTTGGCTCAACAAGGAAAAGGTTGCTGGACTGTGGTTTTTGTGACCCTGACTTTCATGTCATGACATCAGAAATAGCACCTGGGCTGCGGCCCAGAATGGGTTGCTGTTTTTTCACAGGAGTGAGAAAAGCTTAAATAACCAGTTGTGCAGCCACTTGGCATAGAAACTGCCATACTGGTGGACATTTAATAGTGTGGACTTACTGATTTGTTTTTATTGATACATGGCATGTGAACTGTTATGCAGAATGCTTGGAACCTAGGGTTTCCCGGATAAGGGTTCTGTAATTTGCATCTCCATACCTTACAACTACTAAAAAGATATTTAAACATTAAGGTGCCGATTTGTCAAAATTATTTAAGAAAAAAATGTGACAAAATATTCCTAGAAAAAAAATCCCATTCATTTTAAATGAGGCTGAAAATCTCAAATGTTTTAATAAACTGAGAAAAGAAATAAGTAAAGTTGTTAGCGAACATTCCCATTGACTTCTAAACAGCCTCACCAGCTTGTTCTTGCGATTTTTTTCTGGCGACTTTTTGCGTTTTTTCACTTTAATAAATTCCGACTATTCAAGGTTTCAGAAAATAGATGCAGATTTTTTCCACGTACATGTTTTTTCTCTGTGTTTTTCTTCAATCGAGAAAAAAACACCAACTCGATTTTTGACAAATCAGCCCTTAAATAAACCCAGTAGAACTTTTTTGTCTTTAAAAATGATCAATTATATTTTAGTTGGGATCAAGTACAAGGAACTATTTTGTTATTGCAGAAAAAAAAACTATTTTACAATGGCCCACGTAGTGTGCAAAGTGCACAATAAGATGTCAATTAGGCATTTTTTTTAACTTTGCCCAATGTGTGGGGCAAGGTTTAAATAGCCACAGACTAGACCTGCATTTGATTCTAAAGGGAGGGGTAGGGGAGGCACATAGACATGTGCAAGTTAGGGAGAAGAAAGAGGCACAGCCTGCATTAGGACCCTGTACTTACCACCTGCTGGTAAGGACTGGGCTGGGTTAAATGAGAACTAGGGGCACACTCTTGCACCTATTACTGCTTTTGCTGTGATTGTAAATAACCCCTATGTTTTAAAATTTAAAATTATTTTATTAAAATAGGGTTTATAAGAGATGGCCTTTTCTATAATTTGGAGCTTTCTTGTTAACAGGTTTCCGAATAACGGCTCACATATCATTAAAAGCTTTTCCCAAACTTTTTTGACCCAATTCACAGATTTATTGAGTGATAAATTACGGATTAAATTGTCCCACCTCCTTTTTTCTATTTCTACTAATATAAAACATTTTGCCAGAATAAAACTTAATTTATAATATACTGAATCCCTACAACCGGAGTTAACACAATATGTTCTGCATTAGTGTGCACCGGTATGTGACATCAGAGCTACCAAGGCAAAAATAGGTTCCCAAAGCAAAAAGATTAATATGTGCATGCAACATATGTATAGCTTTATAATATTTAATCTGGAATGAATGTTATTTAAGATGTATAGAATTAAAACTATGCAACAGTAGATAAGCTGAAACGGTACTGAGGAAGATGAGAAAGAAAGAATTAGGTTAAAGGGAAACAGAACAGTAGTTTCATCATAAACTACTGCAGTTACATTATCCAGAAATCTATCTTATTTATTTAAAAATCTTGGGTTGTCTTATTATAAGCTGTAAACAGGCTTTGCTCAATTAAAGTGTTCAGTAACCTAGATTAACTTTTTTTTAACTATTAACAATTTGAAAATTATAGTGTACTAATATTTATTTCTGGACATAAATGCAATATGCACATTGTGTAAGGATTAGTAGTAATGTATTCTATCTCTTGATGTTTTAGTGGATAACTTAATCACCCCTCCCTCTGCCCTGGCATGAAAAACAAACAGATGAAATTAATTTTATATACTGTAGCTGAGGTCTGGTCTGTCTGCTTCCAGGCTAAAGGCAGAATAATACTTATTATTATTTTCAAGTCAACAGCAGAAGTTGTGGCAGTAATTTACTATTTTTAGGAACAGAATTTAGGAATCGGAACATGATATATAAACTTTTTTGAAGAAAATAGACAGGGCATCTAGTTAACACCATATGTAACAATGCCGGAATTATTTACATATAATCTTATAATGATGAAGAAGAGGTGAGGACAGGTGCTGCACCAATCACACTAGGCTAGAAAGGCAAAAAGGAGTACTAGTGGTGCCAAAAGTGGTACTTTAATGAAAGGAAATTTTCCAAAAAGAGAGGGTTCAAATAACAAACATTAAATAGGGACATGTGAAACTCTATAGTAAAACAATTTCTTACAGTGTATTCCACATCCTTCAGGTACTTTATAATAGAGAATCTCATGATTCAGCATCTCCTGACTACATGTACTTTCTCTTTGTGTACAAATATTGGCTTTTTATAGTTTATAGCAGCTGGTTAACTCCAAAATGTGGGTGTGAGGTTAACTGGTGGTCTAGTGGGGACTAGGGGCTGGTGGGGACACCCGCCACACTCCTGGGGGGAATGCCTGCAGCCCTGATGCCTGGTCTTCTCTGTGCACTTCTCCTATGGCGCTAGCGGCCGCGGTTTATGTGCATAATGATGTCATCACGTTTTGGTGCAAAAGTTTGAATATTTAAAGGAGCCTTGGACCAAAACTCATTGCTGTTTGAAAACTCCTGTTTTGATCCTTGCCTGTCTGACTTTTGTTTGAACTCTGCCTGAACTGACCTCTGCATGTCTGACTACTACTCAAACTCTGCCTGAACTGACATCTTGCTTGTTTGACCCTGCCGTATTCATTATACCTCGGGTAGCTGATATACCTTCGTTCAAAATTACAGTTTACAATCTGACCCCTTTGCTTGTCCAGAACTTCTACTTTGCTTCGCACATTTTAAGACCTGGCGGCATCTGAGTAGCTGAGGGCTCCTCCTGAAGCCAAAGGCGGTTGCTAAAGGTGGAAGACTGAGCCATGACAGAAAGCTTAGCACTTAGCACACAGTGGGTTAGAATATTACCTATAGCTGCCATTCAGCCTTTATACCAACGAATGATTTAAAGGTAGGGATGCACCGAATGCAGGATTTGGTTAGGGATTCGAACAAGATTTGGTCTTTTTCAGTATAATTCGGATTTGGCTGAATACAATTGCAAATTAGGGGCGGGGAGGGAAACAAGGAAGTAAAAAATGTTTTCCCCTTCCCACCCCTAATTTGCATACGCAAATTAGGATTTGGTTCTGTATTCGGCCGAATCTTTCGCAAAGGATTCGAGGGTTCGGTCGAATCCAAAATAGTGAATTCGGTGCATCCCTATTTACAGATGTATGCTAATGGACTGGGGCTTAAAAGCTCGCCGCTTTCTCACTAGAGTTAAGGGTAAAAGCACTGTTGTTTTTACTACTCAGTGCAACTGTTTGCTGGTGGGACTTGATTTTAAATGCACTTCATACTATACTATGCTAATGGATAGTATAGGACTCACATACAATGAGGGACCTTGACTTGGCAAGTGAGCTTATATATTTTGGCCAAAGTGTGATACTAACACCAAATTTTTTGTAATAATCAAAAGCGCTGACAATTTTTCTCTTTTCTTTGTGTACACATTAACACATTTTCCAAAACACATTATACTGACCCCAGATTAAAGATAAATACTTACACAAAGGTAAATTTATTAATACTCAAAAAACGATTATTACTGTAGGAGGGTTAAGGTTTTATAAACCTTTAGTTTCTTGGTTTCCCCCCTCAAGAGGGTTCTTGACCAGAAAGCAGGTCCCTTAGCAGTGTAAGGTGTCAGGTTTTAAAAATGGAAGCGCACTTGTGCTTGCTCTCTTTTGCTTCCCCCACTTGCTGGAGGGTGTAGGGTGTGCTCCAGAGGGCCTAGAATGAGCATGGTGCCAGTATAAGAGAAGTGCGAGGTTAGATTTGTAAAAATCCACTAATACAGTGAAAGGCAGTATCTCAGTATTTAGTAGAGCAGTCAGAGGCTCCAATCTGGAGGCAAGTAGGGTAAGTGCCCTGTGGGTGTCAAAGAAGTACTATTTCTTGGTGTTGCACTATCACGGTGACTGAGCATATACCATCTGATTTGAGACCGAAGCAATTACCGATTAAGATCTTGTACCATTTAAGTCAGTACACACCAAAGAGAATTTCATCTGTTTTTTAAAAAAAACACTGTCACCTGAGTTATTAAATAGATCAAGCTTTATGTGTGGAATTGGGCTGGTTAACCCATCTTCCAACAGTACAGCAAGGGACCAAGCGTCCCATGTAACACTTGCCCTACTGAGAGTTGTTAGGAAGTGTGCCTAGAATACCCAGGTCTGAGATATACCAAGTGAGGGTACCCACTCCCATCTTCCTGTTACATTAAATACATATTCAGAAAACTCAACAAAAATCAGTGCACTTGTATAGGCTTATAGAATATTCTTTAAAATATATTGTTGGATGGAACCTTGCCCTTTTTAATGGTCACACACCATTAAACATACAACAGTATACACACAGATAAACACACCTACAGACAAATACTATGCTATGTCTGAATGTTGATCTGTATGTGTTTGAGTCTGTTGGCATGTGCCTGAAATGATTAAAGACTGTTACACAAATATGTGCCATCCTGCAAAAATAACATTTCCAGAGCAATTTACAATTTACTTGCAGAGAAAATATTAAGGGAAAAATTTATGACAGTCAGGAAAGAATCAAAGCTGATAAAGCTGTCAATTTGTCCAAATATGTTCAACTGCTTTGAGAAATTGAGTACATTTATTTTCTATATGACATTAGTGTGCAACTCAGGAGCAACTCTAAGAATCAATACTCACCTGAATCATTAATAACTTGTAAATCACATGCATGGATTAACGATACACACAATTATTTTTCGTTAAAATCATTCCAGCATAGAAAAAAAATATTTAAATGAGGAGGAGAGATATTTGAAAAAAAGAGAGAGATTAAATCTCTGTGGAGAGTCAGGTCTGGCACAGACTGGGGTTTTGGAATAAACAGCCTAAGTGTGATTTTACTTGAAGTCAAGCTCTGTTTTTTATTTATAGTTACTCTGTTCAAAATACTTTTTTTTGAATAAAGCAGAAAATACATTTAATTTTACCCTGGGAGTTGCTGACTTTTACTTTGAGAAGTTATTGCCAAGGCTACCATTGGAATAAGTGCCCACACGCCCACACACAAAGCCATATATGCCACTATAGGGGGATGGAGTGCCAAAGGTATTTAAGGAGAGGACACACCCAGGGCAGGGTTCTTCCCGACATTGGCTGGACAGGTATAGATAGAGAGAGGGTCTCCCAGTGAGAAGTACTAGGTACTTCCGTTTAGACAGATTAGGGATGGGCAAATTTTTTCGCCTTGCTTCGCCGCAAAAATGACGCCCATAGACCTGTATGGTGTCGTGCATCAAAAAAAAAGACGAAGACAAAAATGTTTTGACGCCCATAGACTTTAATGGGCGTCTGCGACATTTCGCCAGCGGTGAGTTTTTGAGAAGCGAAACGGGTCAAATTCGCCCATCCCTAGACAGGATAGCTAGTATGGGTAGCCCAGACCCCAATGAGAAGGTAGTGGCCTAGAGCTAAGCCACAAATAGGGCGGAAGTGATAGCTGTAGGGTCAGTGGGTACATCCTGAAGCAAGGACAATAAAATCCAACCAGGTGTTGTGTATTTGCATAAACTGTGTTCAGGTTTATAAAGTTAATCACTTTTGAAGGATGTTAGAATGTTGCAGCCTTAGGAATAGTGGGAGGAGACTGGGAAGCTAATCTCTCTGTGTGTGCGAAATAAAGATGGTGAACTGATAACAGCCTGTCTGCATTACTGGGATATAACACCAGGAGTAGGGCAGATTGGACGTAGATACAATTTTATATACAATTCTACAAAATTATAGAGTGTGAAAAGGTAGAGGGAATATGGAGAGTGCTGGGGACATCTAGAAAGTGCTGAATAGAAAGTGAAAGTAATTGTCTGCTCTGACTCTATTACTCAGGCATAGAGGTGGGGCAGGCAATATATGACAGCTATGATGTTTAAATATCTTTTATCAAGTATGGATGTTTTAATAAAAAAAAACAATTTGGGTTTCGTGTTTAATTTGAAAAGGACTTTTATTATACAGCTTTTTATGTCTGGGTGACAGGTCCCATTTAAGGTGGTATTTAGATGATGAAAAACATGCATTCAAGCAATTAGAGTTTGTGCTTGCAAAAATGCAAATACAGACATTTATTCATTCATTTGTCCATACAAATGTATTAAGGGGTATTGCAACTGTCAGTTTTTATGACTGTAAATCAGCTTAGAAAACATTCTACACAGTGTTAATTATTAATTTTTTGAAATTGAAATAACATGATATTTAATGCCTCAGCGAGCATGCATTCTTCATTAGAAGTGGTCTACTGGAACCAGAAGGTGGGTTTACACTTTAGCATATAAATTGGAATATATTATTACTTACACATAAGCTATTTTGTAAATAAACAGTATATAACACAATGTACAATATATGAAGGACATTAAAATCAGAACCAGTGACTGAAACCTGAACCCACAGTTAGCATTACTAAACAGAATGTCTGCACTTGAAACCTATATATTGGCCAGAAAACACTTAGAGGAATAAAGGTTTATCAGCAGAATAAGAGATTTTTTTACTGATTTATTCAATGCACAAAAATACAAAAATATATCTGCAATCTAGTTATTTTGTTGATGCTGTGCAATATTACCTGCAATGTTAGCCGTTATATTTTAGAGCAGTGTCGATGCTGAAATTGTTGAAGAATGTTTTGTATCATAACACTTTGTACATTTTCTTTCACTTCACATGCATGTACGTTTTCTGAGAGATAAAGAAATAGAAAGGACATACACTAGTGAAAGAAAGAAGTATTCCTTATACTTTGTGCATAATATTTTGTTTGTTTTTTTCTCTCTGACAAAGATTACTCAACTGAAAAATGTTGTGCCCACACAGGGAAAATACTTGAAAATTTAAGTTTTTTATGTAGTTTTTCTGATAACTTATCATTTCTCAAATCTGCCCTTTTAGCAGGGCAGGTTTCCCAAATATACGTACAGAATGCAGACTCTTGACCTACTACCTCTGAGGATGCCTATAGCAGTGAAGGACAGAAGGTTAATTAGCATAAGATTTAGGACCTGTTTATTAATGTGCAATATAATGTAGTGAGGACACCACCTTGGTGAAGTATTGATATGTTGACATTATGTATAGATTTTTAGTATTTGTGAAGATTTTTTATACACCTCTTATGCTGGAATATACATTAAGGCAGTATTTTCTTTATATTCAAGGTCTGAGGTAATGTAAAAATCTGTGTATAATATGGCATTAATATGGCATAAAAGAAAATGCACACCTATATATGCAGAGTTATGATGCCATGCGTCTTTGCAAAATAGGGGTTGCCATTTTGGATAAAGCACCAGAGGGGAAAGGAGCATCGCCGGGAGCTTCTGACATTATGCTCCTGCACAAGATGTACAAGTGCAGAATGTACGAGAGAGAGAAAAATCTGTGCACAAGCAGAATTTATCCATTATAAATTTCTACTGTCATGCCGCAATTCTGCCCTGTCAATGGCCAAGCAAGAGTACTACAGTACTCAAACTATAGCAAATCCAGTCCATGATGCCTATTTTCTATATCCAATAGCCTTCTGCATCCCTCATCAACAGGATCACTCAACCTCCCTCACTCTTCACAGGACTTTGCAGATTTCTTGAAAAACCAAGTTGAGTCCATATGCAATCAGATTCCTATCCCTGCTAACGCAAACTATCTCCTGCTTCCTTCTGCCTGCCATAATACTTTATATACTGTAACTGCCTCCTAGGTCTCTCAATTTCTCTTGTCATCTCCACTCCACAATTTGTTCTCTTGACCCTATGCCTTCCCCTTTATTGAAACACTGTACTGCTGTACTTACTTCAGCTTTTATTCACATCTTCAACTGCCTTTTGCGTCAAGGCCAGACAAGTCTATTTTATATTTTTACTATATCTTACTTCTTCTGCTTGTTTTTTTAAATCCTGCAATGTATTGTGTTCTCTCTTATTACTATCTTTCTATACATCCATAATCTGTTTGATCCACTCAAATGTGGCTTTCGGCCTGCACATTCTACTGAAACTGCCTGGGAAGAGTTACAAATGGTATTTTGGTTGCAGAAGAACATTTTTCATTTCTAAACCTCATTGACCTATCATTTGCATTTGACGATTTCCTCCTTATGCAGATTCTACATTTACTTGGTATTACTCATCATCATCATCATCGTTATTTATTTATGTAGCACTGACAAGTTAGGCAGTGTTTTACTTTCATTTATAACAAATGGGGAATACATTGTGAATAACAAACAAGGGTTTACAGAGTACAATAGAATTAGAGGTTCCTACATGTGAGAGTTTACAAACTAAAGGATAGGGTAAAATTGAGACATTAGGAATTTAGAAACAATTTTGTGATTTATGATACAGTAATGATTGATTAGTTAAGGTACATTGAATATGCTACTTTCAACCGGTGGGTCTTTAAGGAGTGTTTGAAAATTTGGAAAGAAGGAGAAAGTCTGACAGCTTGAGGCAGAATGTTCCAGAGAAAAGCAGAAGCTCGAGAGAAGTTTTGTAGATGAGAATGGGCAGAAGTGATGAGAGGAGAAGCAAAGTGAAGGTCAGAAGCAGATCAAAGGTTGCATGAAGGAGTGTATTTGGAGATCAGAGATGAAATATAGGGAGGGGCTTTACTGTTAAGGGCCTTGAATGTAAGTGTGAGTAGTTTGAATTTGATTCTAGAGGAGATTGGGAGCCAGTGAAGGGAAATGCATATGGGAGCAGCTGATGTTGAGTGGCGAGATAGATGAATAAGTCTAGCAGCAGCAGCAGCAGCAGCAGCAGCAGCAGCAGCAGCAGCAGCAGCATTTAGAACAGATAGGAGTTCTGAAAGGCAACTTGTAGGAATACCTGTGAGGAGTAGGTTGCAATAATCAAGGCGGGAGATAAGAGACTGAATAAGTGTTTTGGTTGAGTCTGAACTGAGATACTTGCAGACAGATAAGATGTAAACCATGAAAGAGCAGTGTCACGAATGCAAGCTGAGTATAGAATGTCTAGGTGGGTGGTCAACTGTGTCAAAGGCTGCAGAGAGATCTAGAATGATTAGTATAGTGACTTTAGACTTAGCCAGTAGAAGGTCATTGGTTACTTTGGTGAGTGCAGTTTTTACTTGAGTTTGTTGGGTGGAATTCAGATTACAGGGGGTCAAGAAGGGACTTGTGAGTGAGATGCTGGATCAGGCTTTTATAAACAAGCCTTTTCATCAATTTGGATGCGAATGGAAGAAGCGAAACTGGACGATAGTTGTCGGGAGAGCTAGGATCAAGGGAAGGTTTTTTGAGGATAGTAGTGATTAGTGCTTGTTTGTATAAAGATGGAAAAGTACCAGTAGAGAGTGAAAGGTTAAACAGGTGGGTAAGTGTAGAAGAGAGTGTATCAGAGATTGGAAAAAAGGAGGCAAGAGGGCATGGGGTCAAGGGAGCAAGTTTTGGGTTTTGAGCAGGCTAGAAGTTTTCTAATTTCTTCTAGTGTTGCGGGGGTGAAGGAGTGCAAAGTGAATGTGAGCGGACTGCAAGTTAGTCTGACATTGTTGTCCGATGGTATGCTCAGTCTATTGTGATAATTTTTTTCATTAAAGAAATTAGCAAAATCTTGGGCAGTTGCATTAATGGGTGGAGGGTGCAGAGGGGGGCATAGGAGTGATTTAAATGTAGCAAACAGTTGCTGTAGTTTAGAGGATAGAGTGTAGATTAAAGAAGAGTACTGTTCTTTAGCTATTGATAGAGCTCGATTGTAGCTGGAGAGCATGAATGTGAAGGGGATGAAGTCAGGATCAGTTCATGACTTTCTCCACCATTGTTCAGCTGATCTACAAAATCTTCTAAGGTACCACGTTAAACTAGTGTGCCAGGGCTGGGGTTTAGTTGGTGGACTGTGACAGGTGGTAGAAGGGAGTTGAGAGCTGTTGTAGAGAGAAGCTGCTCTATTTGGACAGGAAAGGTTGTTAATATGAGAGATGGGTTGTGCTGCTATTGTTGATAATTGTTGTGGATCAAATGCGTTAAGGTTTCTGTATGTGTGGGTGGAGAGAGATGGTTGTGAAAGTGTTATCTAAAAGGAGAGTAGGTGATGGTCATAAAGGGGGTAGGGGGAGTTAGTAAGGTTGGATGGGTGGCACGAATGGCAGAATGTAAGATCAAGAGCATGACCCCCTATGTGGGTAGGTGAGTCGGTCCACTGATAGAGACTAAATTAAGTTGTTAGAGAGAGGAGTTTAGAGGTGGCAGGAGAAGAAGAGATGTCAATGGGAATGTTGAAGTCACCTAAAATAAGAGCAGATGTATCACTGGAGAGAAAGTATGGAAGCCAAGAAGCAAAGTGATCCAAGAAAGTAGAGTAGGGAACAGGGGGGCGATATATGACAGTGACAGCAGAGAGATTGGAGAAAAATGCTATGGACTTCAAAAGAAGTGAAGGATAGAGAAGTAGGTGTGGTTAGATTTTGAAACAACCATTTGGGGGGGAGAAGAAATCCCACCCAACCACTGTGAAGATCTCCCAGTCTAGGAGTATGACTAAGTGAGAAGCCTCCATAGGAATGGGAAGCAGGTGAAGCAGTGTCGATGGGATAGAGCCATGTTTCAGTGATAGCCAGAAGGGGAAGAGGTTTGAATATAAAGAGATCATGGACTGCTGTGAGTTTATTACAGATTGCATTCCAGAGGGCACATGAGAAAGGTAGAGAGGGTGCTGGCTTTATGTGAATAAGGTTTGCAGGATTAGAAGTGCATATGGTCTTTAGAGACTGGCAAAGAAATTGTTAAATGTCTGAGAGTGGGAAAAGGTGAGGGAAGGAATGAATAAGTGGGACCAGGGTTTGGGGAGATGTCCCAGTAACAGTAATAAAGAAAGTGACACAATGTGTGACCTAGATTTGACAGTGCAAGAGCAGTGAAGAGGAGATTACAATTTCAGGATAGTTTGATGGATTTTATAGTGCAGAGGATGTACTGTATGCAGAAGTATAGAGGAGAGAGAAAAAAAGGCAGTTGATGACTTGAGATGTCCAGTGTTTGCAGGAGCTTTCAATCCAAATTCTGTTCAACTGCTGTACAACTCAGTCTAACTCTATATATTGTACTTAAACTTTCTGTACCTTAAAGGGATACTGAAATCCATTTCTCAAAAGAGCAAACAGATTTTTTTATATTCAATTTTGAAATATGACATGGGGCTAGACATATTGTCAATTTCCCAGCTGGCCCGTCATGTGACTTGTGCTCTGATAAACTTCAATCACTCTTTACTGCTGTACTGAAAGTTGGAGTGATATCACCCCTATCCCTTTTCCCCCCCAGCAGCCAAACAAAAGAACAATGGGAAGGTAACCAGATAACAGCTCCCTAACACAAGATAACAACTGCCTGGTAGATCTAAGAACAGCACTCACCCATGTACCACTGAGACACATTCAGTTACATTGAGAAGGAAAAACAGCAGCCTGCCAGAAAGCATTTCCTAAAGTGCAGGCACAAGTCACATGACCAGGGGCAACTGGGAAATTGACAAAATGTCTAGCCCCATGTCAGATTTCAAAATTAAATATAAAAAAATCTGTTTGCTCTTTTGAAAAAATGAAATTCAGTGCAGAATTCTGCTGGAGTAGCACTATTAACTGATGTGTTTTGAAAAAAGCATGTTTTCCGATGACAGGATCCCTTTAACTTGCTGGACTTTAAGTTGATAAATCCTGCCATGCTAACCTCTGCCAAAGTCTACCTTTGTAACCAATATTTACCATCTCTTAAACTAACAAAACCGTATTACATTATATGCAACAAAATGGTTAAGATTCATATTTGTTATATGGACTTTTAAAAGGACACCATTGGGATGGACTTGTAGAAATATATTTATGGACTCCCAGTCATAGCATGAACTGAATTGCTGAACCACGCATTAAGGGTGGATTGTTTTACATGATATCCTATATGCATATATGAGAAACTTTATATTATCAAAATATCACTCCTTGCGCTCAAAATGTTGTGTTAATAAAGCACTGTTTAGCTGTTAGTCCTCCTTCTTTGCTTTCTTTCAGTAATTATATACATTTTTTTATAATTATTTTTATTATACCACATCACAGCATTATCACTAGTGATGGGCGGATAAATTCGCAAGGTGCGAATTCTTGGCGAATTTACACATTTTGCTGCCGGAGATTAAATTTGCAAAACTGCTGTGAAAATTTAGGCGCATGACAGAAGAGTCGCTCGCATCAAAACCGTTGCACATCAACATTATTCAGACGCCCATTGACTTTAACACCAGAGTCAAAATTTACACGGGCGGCAAAATTTGCGTTTTGAAAAATTTCCTCCATTTCGCGAAATGGGACAAATTCGCCTATCACTAATTATCACTAATTTAATGTTTATTCCCCATGGGTCCAGGTGTTTGTGGTGTGTTTGGTACCTACTTGTTTGCATGCACAAACCTGCTATATAGAATTCTTAAATATATATATTTAATAAATGCTATCAAGCACAAAAAGGAAATTGTTCAAAGGAAGAAAACTTCTTTAAATTAGACATATTTTATCCAGTAAGAACTTTACTTACATTCTCCCTAAGAGCTTAAAAGAAGGTCATGCAGTGAAAGCAGAAATAAATTAGCGACCCAAAATACAGAATAAATGAAATTAGGGATATAGGAAAAGTAACTCTTCAAACAGCACGATTCATAAAGAGTACAGTCTCACTTCATTATTAGATTCTGAAGATTTGGCAAATGCATTGTGTCCAATAACCGTGTCATGGAAGAGAAACTGTAATAGATCCTTTCATCAACATGTTCTGCAGAGTTTTTAACAGTATATGAATCCATCCCCCACCATAGCTTGCAGTATACAGTTCCTATTACAGTCACATATCAGTTTAGTCTGTTTGGAGTGTGGGGATAAACAAGCACAGAGAGAACAGACAAACTCTTTGCAAACAGCGATGAGTGCTCATCATCAGGTCCTGGGGATGTCACTATTGTACTATTGTATCACATAGAAATTTTAAAGGTTTGCCAGTATTGCTTTAAGCTTTCATACAAGCTAATAAACTAGCATTCTGTCTGTCTGCTTCATATGAAGTTAGAGCCCTGCTAAGATACTTTGCTTCTCTGCTCACAACTCACTGTTGTAATACTTTGTATGGGGACACAAGAACACTGTGTGACATTATAATTTCCTCTCTCCATGTCACCCTGAATCCAGTTGCACATTACACAAATATTGGAAGAGCGAGCCACCTACAACAGCAGTTCTTTAGAAAATATGAGCTGGGGTAAAGCAATATGCGTTACTTGCATGAGTAATATGATCTGTTATCCACAATTCTGTTATCCAGAGAGATGATTTTTTTATAGCTTTGCCTTTTTTTCTGTAAAAAATAGACAGTACATACTCAACAAATTACATGGGATGAGTAACACGCATGTTTTAAACTTTAATAAATAGAAACAACACAAAAATTGTAGGTGGAGAAAGGCCGCAGCTGTAAACTTTATTTAATTTTCAGCAATAACATTTCTTTTAATAACTTTTCATAGAAATTCAAAATGTGTTATCCCCAGCCAGCCACTGCTCAAACACCAGCAGGCTGCCTCTCTTGGTATGCACTTTAATCCCGCACACATTAGCTCAGATTTTTACATCAAACAGCTGCGACAATATCAATATTTACTCTTTTTTTTTTTTTTTTATATTATTAATAACATATATAATCTTATACAGGGGATGGGAGGGTGGGAGACATGCTGTCTTGCAGGTCTGTGACTTCTCTGTTACCCGTGCCCTGATGTTCCCCCTTATATAGGCCCAACAGCTGGTGCCAACTCGTTGTTGCTGGGTAAAAACATCTGCCTACCAATCAGGTAGCAGACACCTGTTAACTTAAAGGACCAATCAATGCTATGCCCATGTACTAGAAACTTCTGTGACTTCTATCCCACAAGCCCTTGCGGTATAGGCCCTGCCAGCTTCCCAGGGGCTGCCTCAGCAAAGGCCATTAACTATGACTAAAATACTGTTACAGCGTGTACTACCCCATGAACCTGAGGGCTAATTAGGGCCCACATATTGCATGGGATGAGTAACACGCATGTTTTAAACTTTAATAAATAGAAACAACACAAAAATTGTAGGTGGAGAAAGGCCGCAGCTGTAAACTTTATTTAATTTTCAGCAATAACATTTCTTTTAATAACTTTTCATAGAAATTCAAAATGTGTTATCCCCAGCCAGCCACTGCTCAAACACCAGCAGGCTGCCTCTCTTTGTATGCACTTTAATCCCGCCATGCCAAGACCAGCTAAAACCTTAGATTGGTCTTGGCCAACCCCACAACTTGATTGCTTTTTCAATGGCATCTTGAATGCCCATATTAAAGATGTCATTCCCGATATCTGACAGATGCACCCTGTCATACCAATAAAGGCCTTCTCCACCTGACTCCAATTCAAAATGGCGATGAACCAAAATGTTCACGCTCTTAGCAAATTTGGCTAAACAAAAATTTAATTTTTTCCTGCAACGCTCCAATGGGCGTACTCTGGCATCTTGTAGCCAAATTAATCTAGGGATCACTTCAGACCAAATAATACAACTGTCCGGGAAAATGAAACGGAGCTGAGCTAAGTCTCTTTTGATATTTCTGATGAGGTCAATGGACCTCAATGAGCCAATATCGTTTCCTCCTAAGTGAATAAAAATTATAGCTGGAATTCCCCACCTAGTAGACATTTGCAACGCAATTGGTAACATATCATCCCATTTAAGACCTCTGAGGCCCATCCAAACTATATTTACATTTTTAATACCCAGGTTGACACCATAAGTGCGTTCTTCAGCTCGTTTCTTCGCCCGAAAGACAAAAGAATGGCCAATAATCCACACCATGAGCGGGTGCCCTGTAAAAACAAATTTGTTGGATTTTTAATTTAGTCATCAACTAAACTTGGCCGAACATATGAGCGATAGCGCTTAGAGGACCATCTACCTAGCTTCATAAGGGATTGTTCACTAAAGCCAAAAAGCGCCGCTTGCGTGGCTGCACCAATCCTAAACGAATGAGTATTATAGTCTTTCGGTGAAAGACCCACTGCACTAAGTGTCTTTTTTAGGACTTGTCTATATTGAAAGGTAGATAAAAAGGAACCATCTGCATGAATAAAGAGTGGGCCTGGGATATTCGGCCGTAAAGCCATAAATTTGAAAAAGGTTGCAATAGGGCACAAACTCTCTACCGAAAAAGAACCCAACCAAATTAAAGTGCCTTTTCCTGTTGGATCTGTTTTAGATTTTTTAAGTATAATCCTAAATTTTTCTTGCACTAATACAACATCAGAAACATCAAGGCCCCCTGGTTTTTTCTTATTGCTAGAAATCGACTCACTAACTCTCAAGGCAGCAAAGAATGAAAATATAAACAATAAACTGAATAGTGTTATCTCATATTGTGAAAAACAGACTTCTGGCAGTTTTTGGACCAACTTATCCAATAACAACAAGGTTATCGGTTTCCGGTTGTCAAATGTCTGACTAACTCTGTTTAAACCTCTTAATATTTGTTTAACTAAAAAAGGCTTTGTAAAATCTTGCAAGCCCTGCAATTTAAGGAAATACGAGATACCCGCCAAATTTTTACTGATTTTCGCATAAGAATACTGAGCCTCTGAAAGCTCCAGTATGTACCACAGAATTAAGTCTCTATCCTGCCAAATTTCTTGCTTGTTGCTATCCTTGAAAAGAGACCAATTCCACCAGCTTGTTGCATATTCATTCCAAGTTTTCTCACTTAGGGCATTCCTTAACACCTCACATGCTCTGGCAGAATAAGCCCCCAAAGGTAATCTGGACATGAGGCACCGTATGGATCTGGGTTGTCTGCAATCCTCCAAAATAGCTCGAACTGAAACCGAGATAAAGCATCGGCTATATTATTTTTAAAACCTGGAATATGCTTGGCCTTAATCCAAATATTGTACTTTAAGGCCCTAAAAACCACTTGTCTTAACAACCTTAAAACCGGCGGTGAATTAGAAGTCAAATTATTTATTACATAAACAACACCCAAATTATCAGTGTGCCAAATGATCCTTTTATTGGCTAAATGTGCCCCCCAAATCTCAAGTACAACCAAAATGGGAAAAAATTCCAATAGCACTAAGTTTCTTGTTAAGTTTTGTTCATGCCAACTTATAGGCCAAGAATCCGAGCACCAATGGCTATTGAATATAGCACCAAAGCCAGTTGAAGACGCGGCATCTGTAAAAAGATGCAGCACTGAACTTCCCAGAAAATCATCTTGCCAATATGCCTTACCATTAAAATCTTGTAAGAACTGTTGCCAAATGAGCAGGTCCTCTTTAACCTCTTGAGGAATCCTAATGTGCCAGTTAGGATTTGTTATTCCCTCAGTCAAAGCAATTAAACGTCTGTTAAATACTCTGCCAATTGGTATTATTTTTGTAGTAAAATTCAAATGCCCAACAAGAGATTGTATATGCTTTAACTTCAGTTTTTTGGCAGCTAAAGCAGAATTAATCAGACTTTTTAACTGAACTAATTTATCCTGTGGTAATCTAAACTCTTGTTTAATAGTGTCAATTTCTATGCCTAGAAATTGCATCACATTAGTGGGGTAAACTGTTTTCTCCTTTGAAAGAGGGATACCAAACCTGTTAGCAAGCCAAATGAACATTCTTAAGAGATAAAAACAGTGATCCGACTGAGGTGGTCCGACAAATAAAAAATCGTCTAAGTAGTGCAATATAAACTTAGAATTAGTTTCATGCTGAACTACCCATTGTACAAATGTGGCAAAGGCTTCAAAATAATAACAAGATAAAGAACATCCCATCGGGAGACAACAATCAAAATAAAATAAACCCTCAAAATGGAAACCTAGTAATTTCCAACACTCTGGGTGGATAGGCAATAATCTAAAAGCCGACTCAATGTCGCTTTTCGCAAGTAGAGCACCTTTACCACATTTTTTAATAATCTCAATGGCTTGGTCAAATGATGCATAATTTACAGTGCACAATTCAGGGTCAATCCCGTCATTAACTGAATTCCCTGCTGGGAATGATAGGTGATGTATCATTCTATAAGCTCCAGGTTCCTTTTTAGGAACAAGTCCTAAAGGAGAGATCCTAAAATCTGTGAATGGTGGTTCCTGAAAAGGCCCCTTTATCCTGTGAGCTGCAAGCTCCTTAGCAATTTTTTCCCTAACAACCTCCAAATTAACATTGATAGATTTAAGATTATCCGGAACAACTACCGAATTACTATTCCTGAACGGGATCCAAAATCCATAACTAAAACCCTCCTCAATTAAAGCCGCCATCCTGCAGTTTGGGTACTGCCTTAGGTAAGGAAGCATATCTAACAGCTTCACCGGAGTTATCAATCTTTCCTGTTTCCTTTGATAACAATTTGTTGGGAGTAGTAATGAATTTCTTGACACATCGAAAGGCAGGGTGGTTGCTCCCACAATGAGAGCATTCATGTTTAAATTTACAATTACTTTGCCATTTACAAGCTGAATCATTATACGCCCAACAAGTATTGTACTTTTGCCCTGGTTTTTGCAACATCGGTGGGTTGGTCACTGGGCGAGGAGCCATCATGCCCATCCAAAGGTCAACATCCTTAGTGCCCCAAGGAATCGATGTTTGAACGGCCATCTTCTGCCTAAACCTGTCCTCATAGATAAACCACGAAATACCTCCATAAGATTTGTATGCTTCTAGAATGATATCTACATGTTTAAATAAACTAGCCCCCAACTGAGGGTGTCTGGAACACAGGATGTTAGCATAGATGCAAAATGCTTGCAACCAGTTAGTAAAGGTTCTAGCTACTGGCCTACGCCTGTCTTCCTCTGCTTCACTCTTCTTATCCTTTAAAAATACCTTCACTGAAGGCAATAAAGATAGTAAATCTACATATTCTCCCCTGTTTATCTTATCTTTAATAGACTGAGATAAATGTAAACCAAGGGGTGTTGTTTCACATAAAATAGAATCTCTAAATGCAGATTCAGGGGCCCCTGCGCTTGATTGCGTGGACGCCGCGCCAGGGACAAGCAAACGAAGTAAAGTTTTTAACAATTGAGCATTGTCAGTATTACCTATGTCTTGTGCAGCATTGCTCTCATGAAGACTGCTTGTTGCAGGTTCCCTCAGCGGAGGCTGGACCTGTAAAGCAAGCACAGACTGGGTAGGGGAAGGAACAGGAGCTGCTGCTGCTGCAACTGCTCTAAAGGAGCCCACACCCCCTTGACTAGAGGCTGGGTTGATTAAAGTGTTACAGCTCTGAATGTTTTGGGAGTCGCCTCCCCTAATAGGCGGAGCCATGAGGCCCTGGGTTGCTGGTGGTGACATAGACGGCCAAGTAATAGGAGGGTTGGCTGCCGAATGGGAAGAAGCCGGTGCTGCAGAGGTGACGCCTCCGGTGGGCGGAGCCACATGATCCTGCGATGGGGAAGGCGTTGAAGGCGGCCAATCAGAAGGAGGCCGGACGGCCGGACCGTCTGCAATAGGTCCTGTGCTGAGAAGGGGCGGGCCGCGGATCTGGACAGGCTTAGGCGGCTGGGCTAAAATGCGCGACGTCGATGGTTCTGCTGGGGACACACCTCTGGTGGGCGGAGCCGCACGGCCCTGCGCTGCTGAAGGAGAAGCAGGTGGCCAGTCTGTAGGAGACACAGGAGGAGCTGTGCTGGGGCGGGAATGCCCGCCGCTATGGGGGACCTTCTTCTTGGCTGAAAGGTTTGGCACTGGGTTCTTCTTCTTAGCCGGACCCTTAAAGCTGCGGGTACTGTAGCGCTTTAAAGGGGCGGGCTTCGCCGGAGCTCTTGATTGAGTGGTGGGAGGTATCGGTGATGTCGCTTCTTCAGAAGGCGGAGACTCTGCGCCGGTTGCTGTCCTCTGAGGGGAGGGGCGCAAGCACGCTTGACTCAATAAGCGTAGCTCATCAGCGCCAGCTTCAAACTGTGCCCAGCGGAGGATCTCATCAAGGCGTGCCGATTTGTCCATTGCTGAACTCGGTCCAGGTGAAGTCGGATCAGCGCTGCTCGCAGGAACTCGTAGAGACATGCTGTCTTGCAGGTCTGTGACTTCTCTGTTACCCGTGCCCTGATGTTCCCCCTTATATAGGCCCAACAGCTGGTGCCAACTCGTTGTTGCTGGGTAAAAACATCTGCCTACCAATCAGGTAGCAGACACCTGTTAACTTAAAGGACCAATCAATGCTATGCCCATGTACTAGAAACTTCTGTGACTTCTATCCCACAAGCCCTTGCGGTATAGGCCCTGCCAGCTTCCCAGGGGCTGCCTCAGCAAAGGCCATTAACTATGACTAAAATACTGTTACAGCGTGTACTACCCCATGAACCTGAGGGCTAATTAGGGCCCACATATTGCAGAAGCTACAAATTACAGGTACCTAGCTCTCTGGAGAATAGGTCCATAGTAATGAAGCACTGACACAGGCTTTGTATAAGAACAGGTACCTGCATATTGGGCAATGTGTTAGGGTAAGGATGTCACATTTAGTATTTGTTCAGAACCCTGTTTTAGAATAGTCTAATTAGTGATGAACAAAGTTTTTCCCTAGGTTTCTGTGTGAAAAAGATGTAGACTCCAATGGGTGAAAAAATTGTCAAAATAAATATGTCGCTCATAGATTTTTCCAAGCTGAGAAATGCATGTCTTCGTAGATGAAATGCAAAAATATGCATATGTAACGATAAAGAGCCATTTATTAGGACTGCAGTTCCTTTTAAACTGCACTGTCCACCAAAAAATCTTTTCCTGGGTGGGGGAGTTCCCAATCATTTGGGTGCGGGGGGGTTCCCAATCATTTCATGTTATGCTACTATATCAAGAAATGACAGTGTGTAAATAGTGTTTTAAATGGCAATTTCAAACTGTAAGGAAATCCTATTTATCATAGTGTAAACATAAACGTTTTGTAAAAGTGACAAGCAGTACCCACTAAATACAAGCAAAGTGGTTACTGTTAATAAGTTAAAGTTTATTGTCATTTCTTTCATTTTCCATGAGAACTTACATGCTTATAGCACCATGCTCTGGTTTCAAAGGTCCATATATCATGAAAGAAATGTATTTTCAGATTTCAAATTGCTATGCAAGCAGGGTTTTATCTTTTTTTTATTATTATTTTAGGGAAACTTTGAACAAATTTCAAAGGAAGGAAAATCCTCATCTCCAGGATGGAGGTTATAGAGTTTCTTCCAGAATGGCCATGGAAGTCTTGGTATTCACTTCTAAGGAGGTTGGCAGTGGAGAATCCATTCAGGCTTCCAATGTGAATGGATCTTCTGCAGTAGGGCCTGTTTTTCCATCCAGATCCAGGACAATTAAGACTGGCGGCATGGAGGCTCAGTTCTGCAGTCTGGGACTGTTTTTGCTCTTGGGCAACACTCAAAGGTGCCTCAAGTTCTAGACTTCTTAGAGTCTGGGCTGGAGAAGGGCCTGAGTGCTATCACTTTAAGGGTGCAAGTGTCGGCACTATCAGCCATATTGTGTAGAAGTTTGTCAATGGACCCACTGGTCATCCAATTTCTTAAAGCAGTGGTGAGGATTGGGCCTCCAGTGAGGGCACTAGCTCCTCCATGGGACCTGCCACTTGTCTTAGAATTCCTTTCAAAGTTGGCTTTCTACCCTTCAGGAGGTAGTTCCTTGTGGAATTTGACATTGAAAACTATTTTTGTAGTGGCCATTGCATCAGGTCAAAGAATTTCAGAAATTCAGGCAATCGGCTTGACCTCCACATACAATCTTCAATGCCCACGGTGTTACGCTTAGACCAGTCCTGGAGTTCTTGCCGAAAATAGTATCAAGTTTTACATCAATGAGCCTACACATTTGCCAGGGGAAACTTCAGATGTGAGTAATGCTTTGGATGTAAAGAGCTGTCTGGAAGCCTATGTTGCAGCGACAGAGACTATCCGTAAGTCAGACAGGCTCTTTATAATTCCAGCAGGAGCAAGAAAGGGTGAAATGGCTTCCACAGTAACACTAAGAACTTGGACTGTAAAAATCATCAGGAAGGCTTATTTGTTGAGAGGAGAAAGTACACCTGATAGAGTGCAGCCTTTATTCAGGAGTTTGAGCAGATGACATGCAGGGCGACTACTTGGGCCAGTTTCAACACATTTATAAGGCACTATTGGATCAATGTTAAGACAAAAGATAAGGCCTCTTTCAGTCAGAGAGTTATTCAAAGTGCCACCAAAATTGATTAAACACTTCAGTATTATTCCCGCCCTTGTCTAATTGCTTTGGTATTTTCCAAGTGTTAATGCTGACCAGGGATGGCCAGGGAAAGGATAAAGTCCTGTCATACTTATTGTGATTTTCTTTCCTGGCCATCCTCCTAGTCAGCATGCCCACCCTTACTCACTAGCTTTTTACACAGACACAGTGGGTGGGGGAGGAGGGGTATTTAAGTATGACAGGAATTTATCCTTTCTGTGTGCCATGTATCTTTTATCTCTAGGAGAATTACTGCCAGCTGATATTGTGCTCTGGACACATTTAGTTGCCACATATAAATGTGATATATTGTATTGTATTTGGGTTTAAAAGTTGAAAAGCAAAGCCCCCTTTGAGATATACCACCCAAAAACAAATATACCACACCTTTTTGAATTAATGATTTTAATTATTTTAATGTCAACATTAAATATAAATAATTTTTGATCCACAGTCTAGTGGGATTTTTTTTAACATTAGAGGGGAACGTAATAAAATGTTTAAAATGAATACAAATTTGCAAAAATATGTTAAAACATTTGCATTTTGCAATGTAATATTGTTCATTAGTATTTAATTGCATTGCAAACTTTTAAGACTTGCTTGAAGGTGGCGTTATATTTTGCTGCAAACTTTTCAGTAAGAAGTTTATTACATATACTGCTCATTTCTGCACACTATAAAATTCAGATATTTCTTCCACTATCAGAGTTGTCACTAAAGAGGTTCTGGTTTTAAGATTTGAAAAAGCTCTGTGAAGAAATTTTCCTTTGCATGAATGTAATAAAGAAGCGTAAACTTTGGCATTTCAACATAATTTTTTTTACTGTTAACAACCGTTTTCTTCTAAGATACAATTCTTTAAACAAGTATGAACAATGTTATCCAGAATGCTTGATAAGGGGTCCAATAAGAATTAATTATATTTTAGTTGGGATCAAGTACAAGGTACTCTTTTATTAGAGAGAAAAAAGAAAATCATTCTTTAAAATGTGAATGAATTGATTGAAATGGTGATAGCCTTCTTGTAATTTGGAGTTTTCTGGATAACGGGCTTCTAGATAACAGTTTCCTTAACTGTTCTGAGACTTTACTATGGAAATATTCTTATCTACTGCATAGATATGCGCATTTGTATACATACCTTGCAGTTGGGCTTATTGTTGCTACCGTCTTCCATCATTTGGTTCCCTCTTCCCCGAGCTCATAAACAAATAACATGTATTATACGTGTGGAACAGTCACCTTGCTATACTGTCAGAGATAATCATGACATCTACCCCCCACATGTCACGCTAAATTGACTCAGGTCATGGCTGCCAGAAGGGAACAGAGCTTTACAATAAGTTAGTACGTACAATATCAAATGCGTACAATACCAAATTGAAATTTGTTTAAAAAAAATGTATAAATCTCACATATAAGAGAAAGATGGGCCTTCATCACTAGGAGTAATAAGCACTGAAATGATGAATTAATGTGTAAATTTTTTGTTTTGTTTTTACATTGTTTCCTTCAAAAAAAATTTAAAGAACCAAAAGGGCTTTTATCCATTAAACTTAATGTTTAGGTTATTACTACAATTATTTGTCATTAAAAAAATATTTCCTTTTTTAATGTGTTTACTAAAACATGCTAATATTTAGCCAGTATATACAGGTCTGAGACTCCATTGTGAAATGTCCTGGAAATGTCCTCTATGGCCTATGTGCCCACAGATGCTGCTGGGGCATTACTGATGACTCTTTTGGCTCACTTTAATAGAACTCATGTTGCATACAGTAATTTATAATATTGTCAGTGTTAGCACCAAACAACATGGGCATCTTTACATCTGGGGCTTTGGCAAGTACTATGAGCTGTCAACGCATGGACACACCGCACGTCTGTTGGAGCATGCTGTATGGGCTAGTGAATGCCACATTTTGTGCCCAGAAACAGATTAAAAACAGAATTACCTTTCTGGCTTTTCCCAATATGTTATCTATTGCTTGCACTGAACAGCACTTGGACTGATTGAAAAAGATTTTTACTGCCTTATTTAACTCTGGGCCTTAGTCTGGATCACCTGATGTTTGTAATATCTGGTCCATGTGATTCTGCTCTAGTCATCATGATTTTGCCTTGAGATAACTATACTTCCTAGAATCTCACTGTTATTCCATCTTTAGGGGCATCTGGAAGCTCAAACCCAGATGGAAAGATGAAAGATTAAAGTGGCAGTATGTTCGATTTTCCACATGAGTTCATTGAAGAGGACTTGTGCTGATCATACTTTGTACCTATTTTTTAGAATTTATTTTTTCTTTTTTTCATGAGCTAAAAAGGAAAATATAGATACCCCATGTTTAGTCCTTGCAAGATATTTAATGAGATTACTAATGCCCAAATAAAAAAATTTGTATTTTGCAGGGGGATTATCGTTAGTCCTTATTTGTGTTCTTCAAAAGATTATCTACAGGCCCGGATTTGTGCCGCCCAGCCACATTCAATATGTATGCACATGCGCATATAAAAGATGTGCACATGCGCCTATACGTCCAGGCATATGCGGAGTACGACGCAGATGGGAAGGGGAGGGTAACAGGGAAGGTGACACAGACAGGGAGGGGAAAGGAAGGTAAGAGAGAGCGGCAGAAGGGGAAAGGGTATGAACAAAGGAAGGGGAACAATGATGGGGAGGCAGAAGGGGAAGGGGGACAAGGAAGGGGAGGGGTAGGCATGGGGGGGGGGGCAATGAGCAGAGACGGCCTATCATATGATAAATGTGCCTCCCCAGGTGGTCCTTAGTGAGCCCTTGCTGAAAATCTCTTTTCCTAATGTAAAGTAATTGTATCCGGTTCATTGTTTGCCCTGTGGGTGTTTGAAAATATAAAAGGGAGGGCAAACATGCTCAGGGCTCTCTTTCTGGATCCCACCTTGCAGGAAAGTGGGTACAGGACTGGGTCTGAGCCAGTGACAGGCCCTCCCTGGTTAGAAATAGTTTTAGCTATTGTTATCAGGGCCTGATTATCTATCTTCTTTACTCATCACTGATCACTACTTCTAAGGCCACAGTCATACTAATAAAACTGCAGACCTGTACAGGTATGGACTTGTTATTCAAAATTCTCGGGAGCTGGGATTTTCTGGATAATAGATCTTTCTGTAATTTGGATTTTCATACCTTAAATCTACTAGAAAATCATATAAACATTAAATAAACCCAAAAGAGGTTGGTTCTGCTTCCAATAAGAAAACATTATATCTTAGTTTCAATAATGTACAAGGTACTGTTTAATTACAGAAATTTTTTAAATTTAGATTAATTGGATAAAATGGAGTCCACAGAAGATGGACTCCATTATTCATAGCCTTTCAGATAAAGGGTTTCTTGATAAGGGATCCCATACCTATATTTTGCTTTAAATGCTTTTTATTACATCCTGTTTGTAAGCATTTCATCAGGTGTTACATTATATTGTAGAATTTATTTATCATATAAAAACTGACCATGTTAAACAGTGCTGAAGTTTTCCTCACATTTCCCTTAAGACACAATATCGATTCATGGCTTGTAATAATAACTTGTTAGGATATATTAAATGGCATAATACTGTAACTCCATATGCATCTCACTTTTGCAGTCATAAGTTGGAGCATCACAAAAAAATGTATTTGGAGGAATATAATTAAAGTAGTAAATGGAGGAAACTGTGTGCAGTTTGATCCATTATTCCATTGTGTGAAAAGATATTTCTGTGTATGTATAAAGGACAAGGAAATTCTGGGGAGTGCCCTGAAAAGTTTCTACCGCTAGGATTCATCAACGTCTTTCTTTCCTTTCCAAGGCAACCTTTTGCAAAATCTTAGTTTTAAGCATGTGTATCAAGTAAAACCAGAAAAATGTACTTATGCTCATGCATGAGGCTCAGTCTGCTGAGAGATGTCCTGGAAATTTAAGAAGAATGCACATCCCATGAAAAAAAATAGTGTAGAGTTCCTGATGTTTAAAGATGTTTTACTCAGGTTCCCCTGTATTCTGGATACCTTTGGACAGATTTATTAATTTGAATTCAAATTTAAATCTTCTAATTTTTTGTTTTTTGTTGGTCAAAACTCTCAAATTGAATTGTGAATTATCCAAACTCGATTTGAGTTTTAATTCGAATTCGAATTTTGAGATTTATCATACTTGGGCCCTTTAAGAACTCAATTTTTTTCTAATTTAAATAGAATTCAATTTCAGTTTTCGGGTTGATTCAATTCATCCAAGCTGAGAAAATTAGATTTTATTAACAAATTTGGATTGGTCGAATTTCAAATTTATGAGAGTTTTAAAAAACGAAAAATGAATTCAAAATTCGACCCTTAATAAATGTGCCTCCCCATGTGGTCCTTAGTGAGCCCTTGGTGAAAAGCTCTTTTCCCAATGTTAAGTAATTTTATCTGGTTCATTGTTTGCCCTGTAGGTGTTTGAAAATATAAAGGAAAGCACACATGCTCAGGGCTCTCTTCCTGGATCCCACCTTGCAGGAAGGTGTGTACAGGACTGGGTCTGAGCCGGTGACAGGCCCTGGTCAGAAATAGTTTAAGCAATTAATACGTTTTGAGCTAAAATCAGAAGTAGTGTATCCAGGGTCAGACTGGGGGGCCCAAGGCCCACTGAGGTTGCCACCTCAGGGGCCCCCCTTTGCCCCCCCCCATATGCATGTGCACGCACACTGTGTTTTTTGCTGCATTGTCTGGCAGGAAGAAACACAGGGTGCAAATCTGGGCCAACTAGGGCCCACAAGAGCCCACCGGGTTTTTTTTCCCG
This sequence comes from Xenopus laevis, assembly GCF_017654675.1. Classification (NCBI taxonomy): domain Eukaryota; kingdom Metazoa; phylum Chordata; class Amphibia; order Anura; family Pipidae; genus Xenopus; species Xenopus laevis. The sequence continues at coordinate 58,075,860 of NC_054384.1, forward strand.
GGAGCCTGTCAGCCCAGTCCGACCCTGAGTGTATTTAGCGAGCAGCTTCCGGCTCCAGGGAGAGTAGTTACAGTTAGCACCCTTGTGGTTATCAAGCTGCCAGACAGGGACATGAGTGGATGAGCTTAGGAGCAGGGAACATTCCAAGGAGCAAGGTTTTCATTTGGAGGGGTTGAACTTGATGGACTTTGTCTTTTTTCAACCCAATTTAACTATGTAAATACTAGGGCTCAGCATCAGATTTTTGGGTGTGTGATGCAGCTAAGGGTTTCATAAGAGGAACCTTTATCTCCTTAACTAAATCACTCAGGCAGCACACTGATCTAAAGGTAACACAAGCACACTCTGAATAAGTCAAGGCTGAGAAGCCTTGGCTGAGTTCCCTGAAGCAGACATTATGACTAAGATAGGGAAGCCCAAAGGTTACTGGATCTATAGTATATAAACACTTACTCCCAGAAAGAGCTTTATGAAAATGCTACTTGGTTTGATACAGGTGATAATAATGGGTATTGGCTATGCTGGCTAGGAGGGCCATCCCACGCAATGTGATACAAGGGGTATATAATACTGAACTGATTACGGACTGCCAAAAATTGTCCGTCGCATTTGGTCAATACTACAAATCCATATACACAGCCCTGCTGGTCAAACCCCCATCAGAGCTCACAGTTTATTTAAATGTAATTACCTTTCCCCAGCTATCGGGCTACCAGTAGGCCCAACTAGATGCTGATATCCCAAGAGGAGGTAGACAATGCAATATCAGATCTCCCCTCTGGTATAATACCCAGCACTGATGGTATCCCCAATGATTGGTAGAAGGCGCATAATAGCATCCTAACACAAAATTCTGTACCTATTTCAATAAGGTTACACACATTACAGCACTTCTAGGGGCAGATTCACTAAGCAACGAATTTGTGCTAGCAAATACATTACACTACATTACACTACACACAGGAAACCTTATTAAAATATAATTGAGTTGTTATATTGCCCTACACATGATCCCAGTGTATAGTTTATGTGCCATATGTTAGGAAATGTAGGGGGGAAGCTGGGTACCCCAGAAAAAAATTACAATCTTTTGCAGCCTATCATCCTGAAAAATTAAAAGTCGTCAGCGTCTTTGGGACATAGAAAATTTTTCAACTATTTTTTGTGGAAGTCCTTTCTACTCTATTGCGCTTCACCTGGTCTGAGGTGGCAAAGGCAAGTCTGGCGCAAGAGGGGAACGAATTACCGCTAGAGTCTATCTCCTTCAAAGTTATGCCTGCGAAGTAATCGGCGAAGTACCGAAATTACGTCATGCTGGTGAATTTTCGCTAAACGTTAGTCACTTCTCCTTTTAGTAAATCTGCCCCTAGAATCCTGTTACCAGGCTTATATCACGTTGATTCCTAAAACAGGAAAACCTCCTGATAGACACAATTCTTATAGGCCCATCTCACTCCTGAATTGCGCCCTCAAAATATTTGCTAAAGTTCTTGCTAGTCGGCTCAAGGATGTTATAGAAGAGATGGTGCAGTCAGATCTGAGAGGGTTTATGCTGCTTAAGTCCACTGATATCAACTTGAGACACCTTTATACAAATTGTCACTTAAACATAATAACACAGATCAGAGAGAGTGGTAGTGTTGCTAGACACTACCAAGACATTTGACACGGTCAGTTGGCCATACCTATGAGAGGTGTTAGCCAGATATAAAATAGAACCTCGATTTAGATCTTGGATCCAGGCACTATATGCTCACCCACAAGCAAGAGTCCAAGTGAATGGAGTGTTCTCTAATACCTTTTTGCTGGAAAGGGGAACAAGACAGGTTTATCTCCTGTTGGCCCTACTATTTGCTTTGGCAATTGAGCCATTAGCAATACAAATCACGGTAAACCCACAAGTAGAGGGGCTCGTGTTAGGGAGAGTCACTGAACAGTTGTCACTCTATGCAGATGTTAATATATCTGGCAACCCCAAGAGTCACTGTAATTTTTCCCATTGACCCCTTTTCAGAGAATAACCCTCGGAGAGTAGGCAACCTGCAGGTAGTACATACCTTTAAGTATCTCAGAATTGTGATACATCGGGACCTACAGCAGTATTTCAACCTCAATCTAGACCCCATAGTAAGGTCCTTTGATACAAAGCTGGTGACTTGGCGAGCCCTTCAACATTCGTTACCTGGCAGGGTGAATATCTTTAAGATTATATTTTTTAACCAAATTTCTGTATGCCTTACAGAATTCCCCCATTACTCCATGAGCCAGTTGGTTTAAACGTGTTAAAAGTCTACTAAGAAACTTCTGCGCCCCAAAACTAGGAGGAGGATTAGCCCTACCTGATTTTCTGGCTAGTCAGCTTGTATTTGTGCATTGGTGGGTTTTACCTTCAAAAGGCAATCAAGCTTTTATCCTAGAAGCAGCAGCAGTAGGAAAATGTAAAGCTCTCGCCAGACTATTTTATAGAGGACCATCCCAATACCACACTACTACTATAATACCTATGCTCACAGTGATCTGTGTCATTCTTAAAAAGCCCTGGACATGGTGATGGGTACTTCCTGGACATGGTCAGTCTGGACCCCCTTGTGGGGAAACACCAACTTATCCCACTTTCAACTTATCTCTGAAGTTAGCTACTGGGCCAATCATGGTATTAAAAACCCTAAAATACATCACTGAAGGAGGTGAAATTAAACAGTTCCCAGTCCTAAAACAAGAATATTATCTCCCTTCTAGCATGATATTCCACTATGTCCATCTTAAACACAAGTTCCAGACACAATTTCCCATTGGGCCTAAACTGACAAAAGAAACAACGTTAGAAAAATATTTACTCAATCCTGGCCTGTGTAAACCACTATCTTTATGTTATACAATTCTACTGCAGGCATGCCTGATCCTTTGGTTAAGTCTAAACAAAAGTGGATATAGGATGTCCTGAATTAAATGATGATACTGTATGTGGACAGTGGCCCTAAAACAAGTACCTAAGCTGACTATATCAATGAAAGACCATTTCATACAAAATACATTTCTTAACAGAGTATACTACACTGTATATAGACTGGCTAAACTGTAGGATGGTAAGCCTTAGCACCACCCACAGATCACTATCCTTCTGTCTGATTTCTATGCAGGTTCTTCCCTTCATCTTGTTATAAATCCAGTGCAAGAAATAGTGGCATTAAAAAAATATGCAGATCAATCAAAATAAAACAATCCTCATCAAAGTACTGTACAGTATTTGTAGAAATGTTATTTGCATAACTCTGCATGACAAATGCATTATTTTGAAATATCAGACAAATATGAATAATTTGCTTTTGAAGCATTTATCAGTGGGAAAACAAATCATTTTAAATGCTTGACTTTTTACAATTTTTAAGGCAAAATAAAAGGAAAAAGTCTCATCGGTCTTTGCATTTTATTGAGAATACAGGCAAAGCAGCACATCTAAAGCATTGATTAAAATGACTGTTTAATTTTCCCAAGTCCTAAAATGAATACCCAGACATTTAATTTTTTTCATAGATATGAATGTCAGTAGGCTTCCATTTTAATTTTAAAACACCTGCTCAAATCCGAGCTAAGGGTACATTACCCTGGGTGCCTCTAGCACACTGCCCTGCCACTGCAACTCCCAGACAAATACATACCACTCCTGCACACTACCTCAATGTCTATACAGGTTTATTTTCTGAGGTATCCCAAGGTTCAAAAACCAATGTATAAATGGCGCTAAGATTTTTGTTAAAATAATGTTTGTGTGACCCTGAGAGAAAAGCAATCATTAAAGGGCATCTGTTGGCATAAAATAATATCCCTAACCAAAAGTGTGGGCTAATAGCTCCTGCACTCTGGTTGTGGGTAACAGTAATTTTTTTTAGAACAATTGTCCCCAACCAGTGCTAGGTCACTTGTACCGGATGGGAGCTCCCAGTGCGAGCGGACATGTTGGTCAGAGCACACAGGCATAACGTGCTTCTAACATCACATGCATGTGCATAATGAGCGTAAGTTGCGGCATTCACTCATTATGCTTATGCGTGTGCCCCAATATGGCTGCTCAAACTGGGAGCTCCCTCCCTATGGGGGTGGCCTAGCGCCTGTGGGGGGGATTTAAAAAAAAAACTACTGTAACCCCAACCCATGCTCTATTAGCATGTTTGGTTGGGGATGATATTTTTTGGCAACAGGTGCCCTTTAAGTATCTATATAATTAGCAGTCTGTACTTGCAATATTCATGCAGTACCTGTATTTCTATTTTTTAATATAATGTGAAAGAATATGTTATACTATTGTAATATTCTAATAATAATATGATAATATATCATAATATTATATATTATCGCATACACTCTTACAAGAGATTTTTTTTTATCTCCCTTAATTGTTGGAATGATTTATGCAAAGAAGCCAATGAAGTTGGCACAAATAAATGAAAAGAAATTAAATGGGACATGGATTTTTACTATTGAGTGATGTTCTAATATCTACCAGGGAGCTGTTATGTGGTTACCTTCCCATTGTTCTACTGATAGGCTGCTGGGGGTAAGGAAGGGAGGGGGTGATATCACTCCAACTTGCAGTGCAGCAGTAAAGAGTTACTGAAGTTTATCAGAGCACATGTCACATGATTGGGGACACCTGGGAAATGGACAATATGTCAAATTCCAAAAATAAATATTCAAAAAATGTAAAATATTATTAAATATATTTTAAATATATGTAAAAAAAAATTTTAAAAAATGTTTTCCCATGACAGAATCCCTTGTTAATTAACCCTCGATATTTGACTGTCAAAGTAAAATCCTTCGACTTCGAATATCGAAGTCGAAGGATTTACCGCTATTCCTACGATCGAACGATCGAAGGAATAATCGTTCGATCAAACGATTAAATCCTTTGAATCAAACAATTTGAAGGCTTTTAATCCATCGATCGAAGAATATTCCTTCGATTAGAAAATTGTTAGGAAGCCTATGGGGACCTTCCCCATACGATTTTTAGTTTGAATCATTCGATTCGAAGTCGAAGGTCGTAGTCGAAGGTCGAAGTAGCCCATTCGATGGTCGAAGTAGCCAAAAAAACATTCGAAATTCAAACTATTTCTCCTCTATTCCTTCACTCGAACTAAGTAAATGGGCCCCTTCATGTATCTCAGTGGGACCCGGATTTTACTATTGAGTGCTGTTCTTAGATCTACCAGGCAGCTGCTATTTTGTGTTAGGAAGCTGCTATCTGGTTACCTTCCCATTGTTCTGTTGTTAAGATGCTGGGGGGAAAAGGGAGGGGGCAATATCACTCCAACTTTCAGTAATGCAGTAAAGAGTGACTGAAGTTTACATGACTGGGGGCAGCTGGGAAACTGATAATATGTCTAGCTACATGTCAAATTTAAATATAAAAATCAGTTTGCTCTTTTGAGAAACAGATTTCAGAGCAGAAGTCTGCTGGAGCAGCACTATTAACTGATGTTTTTTGAAAATAAAAATTCCCATGACAGTATCCCTTTAAACAAACAGAGGGAGCTTATATGGCTGTTAACACAGGTATGGCACAGCATTCTAAATATAGTATTCTAGCTTGCACTATTGTTGCTAATCTTTTAAGAAGAAACAACATCAGTATCTTTCTTATTGTTTGAAAATGTAATTCTTTAAGAATATGTTTACTATAGGAGGTAATCATTGTGTAAAGGGTTTGTAATTCACTCTATTAATTTGTCATATATGTGACAAAGTCCTATCAAAACAAAATATAAAAAACTGGAGCATAATTAGGGAAGCTGGTTCCTTCCAACTAGAATACCATATGGCTGGCCACGTGGGCGCTGCCATTTTGGGAGCAACGCCGGCAGGGAAGGATGCGCCGCCCGGAGCTCCTGGACCTGCTCCGGGCGGCGATCGTGACAGTCGGTACGGTACCTTTTTTCTGCTTTTGCTGATGCGCTATGGGAGAGGGAGGTGTGTTGGGGCCGCGGAAGGAGCCTCGTATCTTATGCACTCAATACACATACTCAATAACAGCCGTGTTATTATGCACTCAATACACCAGCGTATGTGATGTACAATTTTCCATTCTATAAGGTTGCCTCTGATGCAGCTTATTGTAATAAATATAAAAACAAATATAGTCACTTACATTAAATAAGAGGAATGTCCAAAAAGGTGGGAGGTCACAGGGAAAACAAGTGGCAATTGTCCAGCTAATAGTTCTGACTCTTTTAAATCGTTTTAGATAGATTTCTATGCCATAAAACATGATTACACATTTACACATTCACATTTTGAAATCTGACATGGGGCCCCTAGGCTTATACACGAGTCAATAAATTTTTCCAGTTTTCTTAGGTAAATTAGGTACCTCGGCTTATACACGGGTCGGCTTATACACGAGTATATACGGTATATACTGAAGCAGTTATCTGTTATCTATATTTCTTAATAATGGTGCAAAAGTTTGCGTGTCACAGCATTGTGCTCATATTGCAACTTCTGTTTAAAGTGTGTTTGCTGATACATTAAACCTGCTTTACATTACAGCGTTCCTGTAAATACACTTTTAATAAATACAATTACACAATGCCTTGTTTCTTGAGAAACAGCATTGTCTTGATGGATTGTTCATGATCCTCATTTTCAGTACATTTCACTTTGGGGGAGTTTTTTATTGCTAGAAGAAAAGTTGTTCAGTATTTTATGTTGTATTTGCTACACCAATAAATCTTACAACTCCTCAAGTAATATGAACCTTACAAAAACTGACAAGTATACAATTAAAGTGAAGATTGTTAAAACATTAAAACAAAGTACCAGAAAAGATAAATGGAACATAAATATGCATCTCACAGAAACACATTGAAATCATTTGCATCATTGATTTCCATTGCTACAAATGTGCTCATCTGATGAATGAAGTGGAACTATTAAAGTAGAAGATGATTTTTGCTTTTTTTAAGCCAATCTAAAGTCTTTAATGCGATCTAAGTAAAACTGCTGAATAATTATTATGTGTTGTGCCATATTCAGATTTGTGGCCATCTGTCATTCCCCAAATGCATGTACTACATGGTAAAGAAACGTAACTAACAAGATCTTTTAACACCTAGCTAATTAAATTCTTACTGGTTTGACTTCTGCCATGTTAAGGCTGGACATCACATGTGCCTCTCTTTATTGAGTACAGGTTTGGGATCTGTTATGCAGAAAGCACAAAGCCCTGGATTATGGAAAGAATGTCTCCCATAGCCTTTATTTTATCTAAATAATCTAAGGCATAAAGATCTAAATTATGAAAATATCTATTATCCATAAAGCCCCAGGTCCTGAGCATTCTGGATATTCTATATTGTACTCTATAATGCATTCTAATGTTATAGAAGGTGATTAAGTCTGATTTCACTTGCAATGATGGAGATTATATAAGGTACACAGAGTTATATATACCGAACAATACAAATAATAATAATAATAATAATAATAATAATAATAATAATAATAAATTATCAAAAATAAATATGATTCAATTCACAACATTTTGAACAGGAGCTAATAATAATAAATCATGAATAAAAAACAGGGAACTGAAGAAATTGCTCGGATGTGTGGTGAAACATTTTAAAGAAAAAAAAGTTCAGTTGCTTTAAAGGGATACTGTCATGGGAAAACATGTTTTTTTCAAAACACATCAGTTAATAATGCTGCTCCAGCAGAATTCTGCACTGAAATCCATTTTTCAAAAGAGCAAAAGAGATTTTGTTATATTTAATTTTGAAATTTGACATGGGGCAAGACATATTGCCAATTTCCCAGCGGCCTCCAGTCATGTGACTTGTGCTCTAATGAACTTCAGTCACTCTTTACTGCTGTACTGCAAGTTGGAGTGATATCACCCCTCCCCCCCCAGCAGCCTAACAACAGAACAATGGGAAGGTAACAAGTTAGCAGCTCCCTAACACAAGATAACAGCTCCCTGGAAGAATTAAGAGCAGGACTAAATAGTAAAAGCCAAGTCGCACTGAGACTGATACAGTTACATTAAGTAGGAGAAATAACAGCCTGCCAGAAAGTAATTCCATCCTAAAGTCACATGACTGGGGCAGCTGGAGCAGCACTATTAACTGATGTGTTTTGGAAAAAAACATGTTTTTCCCATAACAGTATCCCTTTAAATTTATTTTACTGTATAGCATGACCTAGATCAGGGCTGTCCAACTGGTGGTCTGTGGTCCCTTGTGTGGCCCCACATGAAAGTCTGCCTGCTGTGTCTGCTTACCATGTGTAAGCTTTAAAAGGTATCATTACAGAGATTAACTGGCCCCTGCATTGTTTAAAGAGGACCTGTCACCCAGACACAAAAATCTGTATAATACAAGTCCTTTTCAAATTAAACATTAAATCCAATTTCTATTTTTTTTAAAGCATTCATAGCTGTTGTAAGATCATTTAAAAATCTCAGCTGTCAATCAAATATTGTCTGCCCCTCCTCTATGCCTAGGCATAGAGGCAGGGCAGACAATTACTTTCTCTTTCCATTCAGCACTTCCTAGATGTCACTGCTCTCCACACATTCCCCTGTTCTCTTTACCATTTAATTGTGTAGCCAGGTTATGGGAATGGACCTCGTGTCCCCCATTCTGGTGCACAATCAAGATTCTGAGATGATGCAAAGCTTGCCTTAATAACAGTGTCCACAAAATGGCTGCTGCCTGCTTGCTATAATTATGAATTCCCTGACTGAAGGAAACAAATAATTTATATAGTGTAATTAAAGCACATCGGATCCAGCACAATCGCTGGGAAATCGTCCGTGCAGTTGTACCATAAACCTCAAATTCTGTCTGTAATCTCCTGTATTGTTCATACATGTAATCCCCCCTCCGTTGTTCACACTTGTAACACCTCTATTGTTCATACCCCTAAAACCCTGTACTGTTCACACCTAAAACCCAGACTGAAACTGCCCACATTGTTCACCTGTTCACGCCTTATACAAAATGCTAATGGGGCACCAGCACTGTATGTAGTGCATCTTAAAGTGGTCCCGATAGGTTTCCCTGTCTCCATCTCTGTTCTGCCTTCCCTATGCTCCCTGTATGTGCCATACTCTGCCTGTCCCATGCTCCCTGTGTGTGCCATACTCTACCTGTTCTATGTTCCCTGTGTGTGCCTTACTCTGCCTACTGTATGCTCCCTGTATTAGACATACTCTTCCTGCCCTATGCTCCCTGTGTTCACCTGGTATTAGTTCTGGGGGGTTTGTTAGCATTTGAAAGTTATTGTTAGGGGCCCATAAGTTGTTTAATCATGTTCCGTGTTATCCACAGGGGAGAAGGAGGCATATGGATTTAAGGGTAAATCTTAATATGACAACTTTTTTCACATATGAGTGATGAGTAATATCCCTGCAGTGATCACCAACCATTTGGTTTTTTTGGTGTGATATCACCATTAATGTGGATATAGTCTTAAAAGTTCTTGTGGTAACATGGGTGTGGTTTAAAGTGGGTGTGGTTTAAAACAGGTTGTGGTCAACACTGGCTTCCATTATCGGCCCTCCACCACGTACACCAGAAAAATTCCGGCCCTCTGTACTACAGAAGTTGGACAGAAGTGACCTAGATGAATGAAATGCTTCACAGACATACAGGGATACAGCATGAACTTTACAAGGGACTTGATCCAGTAGATCACTGTTGAATAAATGTAGGCTTCAGGTTCAATAAGTAATATCAAATGTTTTATGTTACTGAAGCTGCTATTATGTCTTAATATCCATTTGGATTATGTAGAGGCATTTTTGAGAATAGTTGAACCAATGGACTTACTACATTTTTATCTGACCTGTATCACACACACAAACTCCTGCAACTGTTATAACTGTTATAATTCTATAAATGGGGAATAAAGCAATATACAGAATAACTAGAAAAACTAGAGGTCTAGTATCATGTGTAGATTATGGTTCATGGCATGTTCCAAATGGACAGCTTGCATGCTGTGTACTGCTGGTATGTAGGAGTTATATCACTACAGTACTTTTGTGTTTCTGTCTTTTGTCTGTTCAAGTGTGATAATTTATTAATGATATTATGGTTTAAATTCTATAAAATAATCAATAACAATGAAAGAATAGGGAAGCATGTAGGAGCCCTTTCTAAAACTAAAATGTTCACATACCACTGACATTTACATCCACTTACAGTAAAATACACATTAGCACTTGCACTTGAACACAGTGAAATGCAGACACTTTTTAAATACCACACTCTTGCATTCATAGGATCACCACATCCCATACAGTTAGTATTTTTCATCACACACAGAGTAAAATACAGTAATTCATTGATCATTGTCTTGCCCAGTGAAATTTACTTACAGTGACACCGTAACAAGGTCAAATGGCCAGGAACCCAAACTAGAGCTAATGGCTTAGCCCTACTACCTTAGTGAAGTGTGAATAAGCCTACTAGTACCAGTACTCATCAACATCCTTTATTGGTCATAGTACATTCTGTGGTTATACCAACAGCGAACGAAGAATTGAGGAAACGGCACACAGAATTGAATGCAAAAGGGGATATACCCCTATGGATTTTTTGTGTCAAACAGCACAACGTTTCGGGGGATGCCCCTTCGTCAGGTGATATGGCAAGCTAATACAAACAGCCCTTAAATAGCCTATCAGCCCTCCCACCAACTTGTATTAGCTTGCCATATCACCTGACGAAGGGGCCTGCCCCCGAAACGTTGTGCTGTTTGACACAATAAATCCATAGGGGTATATCCCCTTTTGCATTCAATTCTGTGTGCCGTTTCCTCAATTCTTCATTTCCTGTGAACCCAGGGGAGTGCCGTCTTCCTAGAGGACTGAGCACCAGATTATTGCATACGGAAAGGACAGGGAGTGCATACATATTCTACTTTGACCTATACCAACAGCGAACCTATTACGCTGAGAAGGACAGACTTTAAAAGCAAGATGCAGAAAAGGATAAAGCAAACCTGAAAACTTTTAGGTAGAAATTCAGGACAAGTAGAAAAACATCATGGATAATAATTGGCAGTCATATAAAGGCTCAAGCAGAATATCTCTTGTATGTTTCTATAAGGGATGTTACTGTACTTAATTTGTATTCTTTATGGATTTTTAATTATTTCAAATTATTTATGGACTTTAGTTCCGCAGATCTATGGTTTGTAATTTAAATGGTTATTGAAGTATTAGGGCCCAAGTGGACCTGGCAATCGGGCAGTGGCTCACATGACAGAATAAGAGATCCTAAATATAAAGATAAGAAATGCATAATAATTACAATAGCAATGTTGCTACAGAAGAAGCAACTAGATTGTATTTACATTTGTTAAATTTTTAATGACAGGCAGAATACAATAAGCAAACAATTTAAAGACAAAGTGATAATTGTCTTAGAATACCAATGGTTTCAACATCATAGTTAAATTGTATTTTATGATAATCTTTTCCTTTAAATGGGTAGTCGCATTTAAATCTGACTGTCACATGTGAGAAAATGCACTTGGTTTACCCAGTGCTCCCAATAGTTTACTCATAGCAACCAATAAGATGTTGAATTGTAAACATATACAGTTAAGTTGGGTTGAAAAAAAGTTCAACCCCTCCAAATGAAACCCACTGCAACGATATATACCAATATCTATATTCATTGTAGATTTTAGTATCACTATAGCCTTGGATATTATGCTTATTTAAAAAATCATCCAAGCTACTCTTAAAAGCATAAATCAGCCATCACAACATCACCCGGCAGAGCATTTCACAGTCTCACTTTCCTGACTGTGAAGAACCACCTACACTGCTTCAAATTAAAGTTATTTTCCTCTAGTCTGAAGGGGTGGCCTCTGGTACGGTGATCCACTTTCTGGGTAAAAAGGTTCCCTGCTATTTGTCTACAATGTCCTCTAATGTACTTGTAAAGTGTAATTATGTCCCCTCTCAAGCGTCTTTTTTATGGAGAAAATAACCCCAACCTTGACAATCTACCCTCATAATTTAAATCTTCCATCCCCAGTTTAGTTGCAGGTTTCTGTATTCTCTCCAGCTCATCCTTCTTAAGCACCAGTAAATGCTACTTGCTATTTGGTTGCTATGGGAAAACTTAGAGCCTTTTTTTTTATAAACTTATTTTTTATTGATTTTAAAAGAAAGGGGGAGTGGGTACAGAATGGAAAAAGGAGGGGGAGGGGTACTGAGTTTGATACAAAAGAGATGCACGTTTTAGTTTACAAAGGCAATGAGTAATTTTTACTTAACTTGTGAGACACAATTTGCTTTTCCAAACCTATTATAGAGAGAATAAAATATCCAAGAGATTAGTCAAGGTTCCTAGAGATAACTAGTAGGGACAATGCACTCAGTTAATTTCCAAGTATCAATCCACGGCTTCCAAATCAATTTGTATTGAAGTATGCAATTTTGAAGGATATTCGTGACTTCTTTTTCCTAGTATCTTCTACTAGATTACACCATTCAATTTCTAGTGGGGGAGTCATCATTTTCCATTTTTTGGAAATCATAGCAATACCTGTGTGCAATAGGTGGAGGGTAAGCCTGTCTGTTATCGTGGAGTTACTTTTAGTATCATACTGAAATAGTAACATATTAATATCAAAGTAATACAACCTAGTCAAATGTGTAGAGGAGGACAAGGTGCTCCAGAATTAAATGTAAAGTAACTCACCATACAGTAAAAGTGGTCCGGGTGCACCAGCCCCAGACCCCCAGCTTTAGGCAGCGGTACAGCAGAAGATAAGGAAGCAGAGCTGACCGGCACTCAAACGGATCCACAGGACCAGAGATATTCAGTTAAAAAATATTTTTATTAGTAGAAAAATTAAAAATATATCTGCATCTCCATCCACCCTACGCGTTTCGCACCTGTTAGGGTGCTTAGTCATGCATAAAGTGCCTGATAGAATTGCTGGAAGCAACAGGCTATTTGCGGGGTAGAGTGGCATAACTGTTGATTCCTATCCTTAACGGATGGGATAAATGAGTTAGGTTGTATCTTTTTCAGAATAGTCGCAAAGTATTTAGAACTTTTGTCTCCTAATTCATAGGTTCTCTGTTTGCAACACAAATAAGCTTTGTAGGAGTACTGATCTAAAATTGATTTCAGTTGTATCCTCTTTTCCTCTAGTTAGGTAAAAGTATCTATTGCTATTGTTTGTTTGTGGGACTGTTCTAGTTTGGCAATTTCAATTAGAAGTGACTGTACAGTTTGTTCTCTCTCTTTCTTTATTTTAGAGCACATTGCAATCAACTGACCTCGTAAAACACATTTGTGGGATTCCCATAATATTGCTGGGTTAGTATCAGGTAAGTTGTTTTCTAAGAAGAAGGTTTTTAGCCATGTGCACACCTTATTTTTATCGCTAAGGAGTATAGTACTATTTAATTTCCAGTTGAATTCTGGTTTGGTAACATTTGGGAATTGAAAACGAATCAATACAGGGCCATAGTCCGAGAGGGTGCTTTGCAACAATTTAGCATCTTGACAATATTGTAACCATTTATGTGAGGTAAAAATGTAGTTGATTCTTGAATAGCAAGCATGGGTCTTAGAATAATGCGAGAAATCGATATTATGTGAGTTGAAGTATCTCCATACATCTACTAGTTGTATTTCCGACAAAGCAACCTTTTTCAGATCTTTATAGGAAACATTGCTTTTCTTATTGGAAGAGTCGATTAGTGGGTTGAGAGGGATGTTTAAGTCTCCTCCCAGAAAAATAATCCCTTCAGCGAATTAATTCATAGTAGATATAAATTTAAATACAAATTTGGCCTGATCCATGTTTGGCGCGTATACATTGGCAAAGGTGATATTCGTTTCAGCTATCTTTCCCTTCAGTATTAAATATCTCCCTTCCGTATCCTTCTTCTGTTCCAACAATATAAAGGGCGGGTCTTTATGTATTAAAGTCATGACCGCCTTTGATTTCTTTTCTGGGTTATTACTCGTGGCTTCTGTGGTATAATGTTTAAACCTTAGCTGAGGAAGCTTCCCTTCCTTAAAATGGGTTTCTTTTGCAATACTATGGCCATTTTATTTTAGGTTACACATAAAATGGCCATAGTATGGTGGAGTGTGATTGTCAGTCGAGAGCGGGCTGAACAGAAGGTGGTAGATTTTTTCAGCTAAACTGGCCACCGGAAGAGCCTTTTTAATAATGAATAAAAGGAAAGATTTCAAGGCATAGAGATACTATAGCCACAATACCTAAGGAAAAACCATATTGTAACACCAACAGTAACACCAACAATAAACAAAGTAGAAACATATCGAAACAGTATGAAGTAGCTTTACACTTTAGTATAGGCATTAGGGATGCACAGAATCCACTATTTTGGATTCGGCCGAACCCCCGAATCCTTTGCGAAAGATTCGGCCGAATACCAAACCGAATCCGAACCCTAATTTGCATATGCTAATTAGGGGTGGGAAGGGGAAAACATTTTTTACTTCCTTGTTTTGTGACAAAAAGTCATGCGGTTTCCCTCCCCGTCCCTAATTTGCATATGCAAATTAGAATTCATATTCGGTTCGGCTGGGCAGAAGGAATCCTGGCCGAATTCCCGAACCAAATCCTGGATTCGGTGCATCCCTAATAGGCATGAATTTCAGTCTGCATATATACCTCCTGGTCCTCTTTTGCTAGACGGCATTCATAGGAGAAAGAAAATTAAGTTAAAAAGCATTTCTTTTATTGTAGAGGTTTTTTGAGAGTAGTCCATCCTCCCCAAAGGGAAGGGCTTTATAGTCCCTGAAATAGTCGTGTAGGGATAGACATAACATTGTGAACAATAGAGTCCTTTAAACTGTAATATACAATTTTTTTTTTTAATTATTGCTTTATTTTTTTTTTTTTTTAGAATGTTATATAATAAACAACATCTATCGTTAAGCAACTGTGAAAGTGCAAGCAGAGTGCCAAACCCTGAGAAAAAAAGAGTGATATACTTATCAGCGGTAACTGGCAAGCCTTTTAATGATCTTGGTGTATGTTTGGGTGAGTGGTGAGCTGACCATTCTCCCTGTAGGACAAAATCAGGTGACTGAGAGAGACCGCTTTCAACTGGCCAGCCAGGTATAGATCCATCTGAGGAAGTTGCAATTTTTGTACGAAAAATGGCGTGTCATCAGGAAATCTGAGTGCGACTTGTGTTCCATCTTTTGAAGCCATCAGGGAAAATGGAAACCCCCATATGTAGGAGATGTTATTTTATCTCAGAATATCTGTTAAGGGTTTCAGGGCCTTCCTTTTCATCAGGATAGACCGGGATATATCTTGGAAGAGTTTTATGGTGGATTCTTCAAAAGAGAGATTACTTCTTTAGCTTTCTGGAGAATCTCCTCTTTGAGCCTGAAGCTATTTAGGCAGCAAAGCACATTCCTTGGAGCGTTTAAGGGGGCAGCTTTAGCTTTATAGACCCTATGGGCCCTTTCAATTTTTGTGCCAATGTCTCTGGAGAGAATACTATTGAAGATTTGCTTTAATGCAGGGAGAATATCAGGAGTAGCTTTGGCTTCGGGAAGTCCCCTTACCCTAATATTATTCCTCCTGCTCCTATTCTCATTGTCATCCAGCTGTCGTTGCATTTCAGCCATTGTGTGAACTTCAGAGTTAATCTGGGCATGAAGAGATTTTTCGTTCTGTAGGAACTTGTTTTGGTTACTTTCAAGAACATCTGTGCGTGTCGCCAGACTAACCACGTCTTTTTTAATATCCTGCAGTTCCTCTGGATAACAGGTCCCACACCTGTACCATATTAGCCACTATAGATATAGTATTAACTACCTCCATTAAAGGAATGTCAACATAGTCATGCATTGTTGCAGATGTTGTATGCAATTGGCAGCAAGTATTTACAGCCTTAGCCTTACATGTAAGTTCCATGAACAGCAATTACTACAATATTTGTAGATGTACTGTACATGAATAATTAGTGTTCCTATTCTTTAGCAGGGCGTAAAATATTATATACAAGTTTGGTATCCATTATCCAGAAACTCATTTTCCAGAAAACTCCAGATTATGGAATGGTCTTCTTCCTTATAATCAAATAATCTATAATTTTATAATAAATAATAAATAAACCAGTACCTTCTACTTAATCAAAACTAAGATATAATTAATCCTTATTGCATAATTTTCTAGTTGAAGAGCCAAATTACGGACAGATCCATTATCTGGAAAACCCCTGGTCTTGAACATTCTGGATAACAGGTCTCATACCTGTACTTTATATATGTAAATATTTAGCCCTCTCGATAGAAATCAGTACATTTGATTTCATCATACGCTATGTATGGAATAGTGACCACTTTTCTCTCCTGTTTTGAATTCTTCATTCTGTTTTAAGCCATAAATATTTGCATTTTCTATGAAGCTTAGTTTGTTACATATGTATAAATCTAGAACCACCACACCTAGATGGGTATGGTATTATAGGGGTTTTGACCCCTATAATACCATACCAATGTAGTTGTGGTGGTTCTAGATTTATATGGATTAAATGGATTTCAGTACAGAATTCTGCTGGAGTAGCACTATTAACTGATGCGTTTTGAAAAAAAACATGTTTTCCGATGACAGGATCCCTTTAAATATAAGGGTAATGAATTTTTATTTTTAGCTGAAGATTTTAATAAAACATCGGGCGAGGACAACATTGGACAATGTTCTTAGAATGATCTATATTATCTTTTTGTTGGCCAGGAGGCCAAATGATCAGATCAACCCAGTTATACTTCCACTTGGGTGACCATATCAGGCAAAAATCCACTTATTTTGGAACCTATGCAACCAAGAAGATTGTATAGCTATCTGACAGAAGGAAAGTTCTACCTAACACCATATGCATAAAGGGATCACTATGTTAAAGAGATTGCGCTCAAAAAGATTTGATACATACTTACAGTGGAACTGTGACAAACACTAAACAAGCATGAAAGGTTATTGCTATTTAAATTCTGCAGCAAGAACAGTCATAGGAAGGATTTTCAAACAATCAATTTCTCCAACATGGCAAGGAGGTGTTTGTGATCAATACAATCCTTTCAGAGAGAACAGAAGTGATGAAAATAATCATCTCTTGGTAAAACCACTTCTCGTCTTTTAATGGGAAAGACACTCTTTAACTGATTAATTGCCAACCTGCAGAAGCAACTGCCATAGAGGGAACACTTCTCATTCAAGATAATGTATAAGGATAGGTGAATACAATGTGGGTACATAAATCCAGTGCTAGCATAAACCCATGTTAACGGTTGAAAAAACTATATTTTTACAAATGGAGATTCTACCAGGTCCAATTTTTTCTACAAACACTACAGCTAAGAAGGAACTTAGCCAGACCTCCTGCTAACTACTACTACATGTATAGGATCCGTTATCTGAAAATCTGTTATCCAGAGAGCT
Source organism: Xenopus laevis (assembly GCF_017654675.1). NCBI lineage: Eukaryota > Metazoa > Chordata > Amphibia > Anura > Pipidae > Xenopus > Xenopus laevis. Next base: position 58,093,329 of record NC_054384.1, read on the forward strand.
CCGAAATATGGAAAGGCCATCTCCCATAGACTAAATTTTATTCAACTAATCCAATTTTTTTTTTAAATGATTTATTTTTTCTCTGAAATAATTAAACAGTTCCTTGTTCTTGATCACAACTAAGATATAATTAATGTTTAATTAATCTTATTGTTTTTATTTAATGTTTACATGATTTTCTAGTAGACATAGAGACAAATTCACTAACCTCCAAAAATTCGCCATCGATGGCTTCGCTCACAGAGCAACACTTCACCAGGCTTTGATTCGCCAGGACAACGATAATTCACTAAAATCAGAAGTTGCGTCCAGGGCGCTGACTGCTGGCGAAGTTTGATAGCATTACTGTGCCAAGTGAAGCAAAGTTGGGCTAGCGTTGCTAAGTTGAATGGACGTATATGTTGCAGCAAATTCATTACACTACACAAGCGCAGGAAACCTTAATAAAAGAATATAGAGTTGTTATATTGCCCGACACATGAGCCTAGTGTATAGTTTATGTGCCATATGTCAGGAAATGTAGGGGGTAAGCCGGTTACCCCCAAAAAAATTTACCCTCTTTTTCAGCCTATCATCCTTAAAAAGGAATTAGAAACATTTTCAACTATTTTTTTTAAGAACTATCTACTCTATTGCACTTTGCCTGGTCTGAGGTGGCGAAGGCAAGTCTGCCGCAAGAGGTAACGTTCAGTAAAATCCGCATCTTAGAGAATTTGTGTAGTTACGTCCATTTGCCAGAGTGCAAATTCGCCAGGCATTAGGGAGTGAAGTACCACTAGAGTCTATCTCCTTCACTAGCGAAGTTATGCGTTAGTCACTTCGCCCTTTAGTAAATTTGCCCCATAAGGTATGAAGATCCAAATTATGGAAATTATCTGGAAAACCCCAGGTCCCAAGCGTTCTGGATAACAGGTCCCATACCTGTACTAAAAGGGTATATAAAGAGACAAATAAAAATTCTCTAATCAAAAATCAATATACTAACTGTAATTTAAAAATGCAACGACTGACATACCTGTATAGATAATTGATAAACAACAATATATGCTTTGTTATACTAACAACTACCTTTGTCAAAAGTAGAGATATGCACTATATATTAGGTTTGTGAATACTCAATGGCATTTTGGCCAGTATGACTTTGCAGCATCAATACATTCATTTATAGCTGGCTCTCTTTGTATTAAGCATTTTAAAACTAAAAGCAATGCAGTTCAAACTAAGCAATGCTATTTTCAGAAAAGCCTTTTGAATGATGCAATTAACTGTGTTTGATTCACTGTTTTTCTACATTTTCTTTCAAAGTGTACTTTAAGTCTCCATAGTAACTTAATTTGCACCATTTGTGCCTTCTAGTTGAGGATCCACACAGACATCTAACTGTACTGTTTTGTATTTTACATTTATTTGACACTAAACAAGCAAAAGCTTCATTTAATATATATATTAATTTCCGGAATAACATCAGGTAACTGCTTTTCATTTTAAAGCACAGAGACTTACATTCTCACATATGAATAGAGTGCTGCCATTGTTCTGCAGTAATGTATTCATGAGGAGTGGGCACAAATGTGTTGCCCTTCTATCCCCTAGCTTGCACATTACTCTGCCATACAACTTAGAAAGCACAGAAATATCAGCTGTGCAAGGTACAGAGCACAGGCAGTCCCTTACAGAATTACATATTAAATAAGCACTAAGGAGTACACCTTTGTTCCCCTTAGTGCTCTTGCACTGCTGTCCAGAGTCTAAGAAAAGGTCAAAAGTAGTGATGGGCGAATTTATTCGCCAGGCGTAAAAATAAATAAAATAAAAATGGACACCAGCGCATTTTAGCCCGCGAATTTGCGCCGGCGTCAAAAAACAGCCACCGGCGTCAAAAATGGACTACGACATTTTACGAATTCCGCAGGAAATTCGTGAATTTTTTGGTGAAGCAAACAATCCAAATTCGCCCATCACTAGTCAAAAGAAGATACTGTGTGCATTCAGCAGTGTTTTTGTGTTCATGCAATGTGGGTGCTGAAAAATGCAGTGGGTATCTAATTTATGCTTTGTGTTACAGTGAAACCTCAATTTTACATACCCCGAGTCTATGTTTTCCCTCATTCTATACAATTTTTTGTTTTTCCACCAATTTATAAAGGGTTTAAAAGGGTGCTTTTCTCAGATGTTATTTAATGTTTTCCCAGATTTTTCTCAAAAGTGTAAATGTTGGTATTAGTGAAAATGAGGTTTGAAATACTAATAAGTTGTATATTTTGCCATGGTCCTGTCTGTAGTCAGATCCAAGTCTTTCGTTTATACAGTCATGAACAAATCACGTATTTCTTTTGGTTGTACATGTGTCCGTCAGAGAGGTGTTGCACCCCCCATAGTGTAATATTAATTATGCATTGCTTAATTCTTGGCATGAACAAAGTAAATATTTTTACTCCTGTTATTATATTCATTGAGTACTTGAAGAATATGTTGCTTTAACACATTTTTGCTTTATGTTTGGTCCTCAACTACTTGATGCCATCAAGTCTTATTGCATGAGAGTCCAAAAACTCCCACTTGGGAGAGCAAGAAAGGTGAATGTAAAAGTCATGGAAGAAGCTGGTAAGGACAGAGCTATTCAAAGTCAGAAAGGCCAGTGATTGGCGAATCTGACCCGTTTTACTTAGACAAAAAATTAGCTGAATGCCTTGAAGTCTATGGGTTACAATTTTTTTTTGACGCTCAACAATTTATTCCATCTGTTGTGGAGCGCTCCTCTTTGGCAACTAGATGGAGGTGCCCAGGGCCTCGCACTGACGTCATCACGTCTTGTTGTCTGAATGCCCGAAAATAGGTCACACTTCTTGGCGTTCCTGGATGCTATATAATTATTTATTAACTGTTTATTGGACTTTTGTCCCCTACCTTGTACTTGACCACGACCAATTGCTGCCTGCCCTTGGATCACGGCCACGATCCTCCTTTACCGTTTGTCTACCACGAACTGGACAATTGTTATCTAACTGTTGTGTGAGGGGCAAAGTCTTCGCAAAGGCAACATTTTTCACTTTGCGAACATGTATTTGCATTGCAATTGAATTGCAAATGAATTGCAAATGATTTTTGCGCTACAGACCAATATTACATCCCCTCCAAAGACTTACGTCTGCCCCAATGAACACAGTGCAGCCTCTATTGTATTCATAAGGGACAGTAGGAAGGAATTGCAGAGGCATCATTCAGACTCACAAGTAAAGTGGCAGTGTACAGCCAGACCTGGGGCAAAAGTGCTCATTGAATGACCACTAAGGGGTGTGATTTAGCTTTCTTTGATTATTTTTTTTTTAATTAACCCTCGAATTCGACCCTTGAATTTAAATCCTTAAAATTCGAATATCGGATTCAAAGGAGTTAGCGCAAAAAAATCATTCGATAAAATCCTTTGAATCGTATTATTGGAATGATTTTAAGCGATCGATTAAAGGACATTTCTTCGATCAAAAAAAGGTTATTAAAGTGCTGGGGAAGGTCCCCATAGGCTAACATTGTACCTCAGTAGGTTTAACCTGCCAAAGTATGTAGGCGAAGTATTTTTTAAAGAGACAGTACTTCGAATGGTCGAATAGTCAAACGATATTTAGTTTGAATCATTCGAATCGAAGTCGAAGGTCATAGTAGCCTATTCGATGGTCGAAGTACCCAAAAAAAATACTTCGAAATTCAAAGTTTTTTTCATTCAAATCCTTCACTCGAGCTTAGTAAATGTGCCCCAAAGTGTCTGTCAGTACAACCGTTTCAGTATCTCAGTAGATGCCCTTGTGTTTGCTAGAAGAATCTAATGATGAGCTTATTGTATGGTCCCATTATACTGTATATTTATACATACAAAGAGTCATATAAATAGTTTGGGAGGTTCTGAAGTTTTGCGATTTCTGTAGACCAGTGTATTTTTTTTTAAGAGGGGAAAGTTGTATCTAAAATTATAATATATTGAATAGAAAGATTTAAATCCCCTGCAATTTTCAATAATCCTGGACTAAGTTGTTCACATTTGTTGAACACTTGTCTTTTAATAGGAATTTGATAACTACTGGAATCATACACATTTATTACAGAATATTTTTCTACATGGTATTTCTCATATTTCACCATACTGTATGAACAACATATGCCAAGTTTATAACTTTTTAATTTTTTCATGCGGAACATCAAACAGAACATCTTCTATTGGTTCATCAAAACCAATCTAAGGTTATTACTTAAAGTGGACCTGTCACCTAAACATAAAAAGCTGCCCAATAAAAGTCCTTTGCAAATTAAATATGAAACACAAATTATTTTTTTCATTAAAACATCTATACCTGTTATAAAGGTATTTAAATATTTGAGCTGTCAATCAAATATTATATGTCCCGCCTCTATGCCCGAGGCATAGAGACGGGGCCTCAATTACTTTCACTTTCAATTCAGCCCTTCCCTCCTCAGGCTCTATAATTATGTAGGGCACTGTGCATGGGCATTAAGTTCCCCATTCTGGTGCATACAGAAGATTTTGGGGTGATACAAAATTTATCTTAATAACACTGTCCACAAAATGGCTCCTGCCTGCTTGCTGTGTAAGTGTAATTCTAAGACTGAAGAAAACAAAATAAAAAATACATATAGTGTAAGTAAATATTATTTTGCTCAGCTTACATGATAATAAAGAATTTGGAATTATTTCTTAGGGTGACAGGTCCCCTTTAAACACAACACCCAAACATAGTAACACTATAAAAAAGAGTTGCTGTCCTGGAAAAGTTGTGGGTGCCCGATGGCGCTCCCATCTACCGTGGTGCCGCATCCAAGATGGCGGGGCCCATAAACCACGTGGCCGGCATCACGACACCGGCGTGATGACGTTGTGCTCCCGGCTCAAAATAAAATAACGTCAGTTCGATGCCCGATTGTAGGTTTTGTTTTGAACATTCCTGAGTGTTTCATAAATCCTGTTATATTGATTCCTGGACTTTTGACCCTGCCTGAACCTCGGCTTTGATATTATTCTGACTGCCTTTTGGACTTTTGCCTGGACTTTGATTTGTGAGCTTCTGGCAGTGAGACATTTCCTGAAGGGAGCCCCTCACCCTGTGACCATTTACACCGATCACAAAAACCTAGAGTTCATCCAGACTCTCAAGAGATTGAATCCCCATCAGGCTCGATGGGAACTCTTCTTCACTCAATTAAATTATGTCCTTATGTATTGCCCAGGCTCCAGAAACTGTAAGGCAGATCAGTGAAGATCATGAGCCAATTATTCCTCCCACGAAGATCATTGCTTCCCTATTCCCACAACTGGCAAGCCAGATCCTATCTGTCCAGTCGTCTGCTCCGGCTGATACCCCCATTGGTATGGTTTATGTACCACCTGAATTCCGCATACCCATCCTTTAGCAAAGCCATTGTTCCATGCAAGCTGGACATCCAGGTACTCAAAAGACCTTTGAGCTTGTAAGTCGACTCCTCTGGTAGCCTTGCCTATGGAAGGATGTGTAAGACTGTGTGGCGCCCTGTGCCATCTGTGCCTCGTCTAAGTCCAGCCACTCTCGCCCTAGCGGGCAATTACAACCTCTGCACATTCCTTCGCGTCCTTGGACTCATTTGGCTATGGACTTTATTGTCAAATTACCATCTTCCAAGGGGAACACTGTGATATGGGTGGTTATTGACTGCTTCAGCAAGATGGCACACTTTATCCCTCTTCGTATACTTGCCTCTGCCATTGAACTCTCTCAGTTGTTCATTCAATACATCTTCCGACTCCATGGCTTTCCAGTGGAGATTGTATCTGACAGAGGTTCCAAGTTCTTACGCTCTTTGTGTAAAAACCTGGGTATCGCTCTTCAATTCTACTCTGCCCATCACCCTCAATCCATTGGGGGCAGCTGAGAGATTAAACCAAGCACTGGAACAATTCTTGAGAAGTCATGTATCCCTCTGTCAGGACGATCGGGCTGATCTACTTCCCTGGGCGGAATTCGCTCGCAACAACGATTGCCATGCCTCCACTGGAAGATCACCCTTCTTGACCATGTGATTTCTGGCCAGGTATTCATCTGCAAGTAGGTGAATACTGCAGTTCTTGCCCTGTATGTCAGAAAACTGCACCAGTTAAGCCAAGCAACAAAGCTCCCTTGATCCCAATACCAGTTGTGTCTCTCATAAAATCAGCTGGTTCCCTCCGAAGTTTCCCCCAGGGATGCATGCATTTATCAGACCAACATCCTTAAGCTTTCCCTCAGGACTTCATCTTGTCTGATGTTCCAGCAGCCGGTGATCATGCAGCCCACATGTCAGCCATTTGGTCAGCTACCAAAACCAACTTAGAGAAAAGTTCCTTGTCCCACAAAAAGTATGTTGATCAAGGACAGAGGTCTTCTCCCTTATATAAAGTTGGAGACAAAGTGTGGCTCTCTACGATGAACATTTGTCTCAAGATTCCTTCACCCAAATTGGGTCCAAAATTTGTTGGTCCATATGCCATTGTGCCCATTGTTAATCCTGTGGCTGTCAGACTTCAGCTTCCCCCTGAGATCGAATCCCTAATGTGTTCCATGTGTCTTTGTTAAAACCAGTCATCGCTAATCGATTCTCTTCAGAAAAATCTCCTCCTTCGGCTATCTCCATGGACAGTCAACAGGAATATGAGGTAGAGAAGATTTTGAATTCAAGAATATCAAGAAGGTCTGGCCCTGCACGTCTTCACTATCATTTTTAGTAATAAAAATGGTTGCAAATATTTTTTTAGTTTTTATTGATCAATTAATTGAGACAACATTTATTAGCCTTCAACTAATACAGAAGAGCAAAGGGTACAGTATCACTCATATATCCCAAACCTAGTCTGTTGGCACCCCCAAGTATAAAAACACTTTCCTTCTCCTTCTACTTTAAAGGAAAATGTAATTCACATACACACATAGAATTTGTTTTATAATTAAACATCAAACATTTACCTTTGCTTGTAACGCATACACTATTGATAATAGAGAGATGTCTAGTTGTTAGGGTACATTTTACTATAGCAATCAGCCTGTTTGAATGAGAGAGTGTAATGTGAACTGGAGAGGGTAAAGAGTACCCGCCCATAAAAAGCTGTTTTGTGTGGTGGCTACACTAAGAAATGTTAAGAAACATGTAATGTGCAAATAACATGTCTTAAAAATAGACAGGGCCAACCAACAACATAACAATGATCCTGCTTGAAAAAAGAGAGTTTACAGTGTGATATAAACAGCAAGAAAATAGAACCGGCACACAAGGCAATTCAACCAGGGGACTAGCCCTTTGTGCGTTTATTGCATCACAAAGTTTTCAGGTGACGAAGGGGGAATGCCCCCGAAACGTTGTAATACAATAAACGCACCAAGGTCTAGTCCCCTGTTTGAATTGCCTTGTGTGCTGGTCTTATTTTCTTGCTACTTGTAATTAGGAATGCCGTCTCCCTTAAGGTATGAGCACCAAGCAGAATCTAGTCCGAAGGGCACGAGTGTGCATGTGATTTCCTTCTAGAAGATCCAGTGTGATACAGTATAAACCACATCAAATGAAAATTAGCATGTTCATAGATGAGGTAGCAGGTACATTTGTAAGATAAACAACAGACTGTCATGTGTGAGAGCATTTTAAATGAATTTACAAGAGAAGTGTCCACGAATGATTTGCTACCTGACCTGGTTCCCACATTGGCCTGCATCTGTGGGATGAACAGGAGGATCTTCATCTTGCTCATAACTTCATAGCTTCAGGAAATAGTAGATCCCCAGTAATGGATTGTCCACTGCACTATTATGTAAAATGCAGGCTGATAAAATTATATATAAAATTATATTGCACACTTTACTAGGGGAATACTGCAGAACACCCCCTGAATGGTCCAAACAGCAGAAGCACATCTTGAATAAGCCAAATGCATTCTCAATAACTTGTCTAGCCCTTAGATGAGCTGCATTGTATCTTTCTTCACCAGGTGTTTCTGGATTTGCAATTGGAGTGAGCAGCGAGGGCCGACACTCATAACCAGCATCTCCTGAAAAAGATTTGTTGTTGGGGGGGCAACTGGAGTGAAGAGAAAAAGCATTGATGTAAAACAGCTAACTAATTACTTTAACAAAAAAAGAGTGTCAACTAATTTGCTCTTACACCTTTTGAAAGATTCATCTTTCATTCCTTTTCTGAGAGGCCTGGTTTATTAATTTAATCAATATATCAATATATTTTAGAAAGTTTGTCTTGATAGCTTTAGAATATAAACAATAATCCAGAACACAAAACATATGTAGATGTGAGGTTCTACTTCACTATTTGTTTTAGACATTAGCAAACATCCAGTGTTTGAAAGACCAGAAACAAGTGGAACTTGGAAAGTGTCTGACAAACTCCAATTTGTATTCAGCTGCCAATAACACTAGAATGTTTAACTAGTCAAGTGTTAAACACACACTTGTTAATGAAATATACAATGGTGAAGCTGTAAGTGGCTTTAAAAAACTTGTGCGATAAGGTGCATATGTGAGAATAGAAGACGGAAAGAAGACAAAATTACTTTAGCAATAGGAGAAAGAGCATTTCTGCCAGAAAGACAAAACCGTTGGGAAAACCAAAAGTTATCACAATAGACATGATAAGTGGTTTTAGGTTAAAGTGAATTGCGAAAATAAGCATTCCTGCTACTTTCAATGGGCCATTAGGTAGCAAAAACATAGGTACCAGAAAGATATATTGGTTAATGCAATAAGTGTTTAGCACAATGAATTACATAGTGGACACAAGAAAATGTACCATATTGCATTAGATTGAATCAAGTCCTTAATGTCTAATGTCTTAATAGTAATAGGAGCTAAAGGTCCTTTAACATTGTGAAAATGTTTATAGTTTGATGTCATCTTAAATTATTTCTTTTTAGAATGTATTCAATTCCAACTAGATTTATAGATTACATTAAACTGTATTGCTTATGTATTATATATATATAATAATTACATAAAATTTTAGAGGTTGTTAAGCAGTGAAAGATATATATATGAATTACTTTTACTTTCATATAAATTAACACAAGTTAAATCTTGCATTTTATTTTGTTTTAAACATGCTATAAAAACACTAAACATAACGAAACGTACATACATTCGTTTCCTGCAGTACTGGGTATTTAAATCCAGATAGGCTATTTATATTTTCAAAGGGTAAAGTTGCATAACAAGGGTTAAAAATTGTCATTTCAGTATCTATTTCTCTGTGAAAGAGCTTGATTATCAAAATTGCTGCAATTTCTTTCAATTATATCAAACAGCTCATCAAAGCAACTTGCTAATATATATATATATATATTTATATATATATAGTATTTCTATAACCCATAGTGGAAAGTCTGTTATTGGCATGGGGACAGCGGCAGAATTACATTTTAGGGATGATCAAACAACAATATGTAGCAAGTACATATTTGTGTATGAACAGGTCTGAGGTTTATAATAACCAAAAGGAGCTGCACAGCAAATTGGAGAGCTCACCAAACAAGTAAATGCACTTGTCAAGCAACATTCATTTATTTACCACAGACAATGAAGTATAACTATCCACGGACAGATCATATAAACTGAAAGGCCAATTACACCTCTATCTGGATAAACACTCATGCCAAATAGAAAAACTGGAGAAGTTAACTGAATGAAGGATGCTAGCACAAGAGAAAATTAGAAGTGACCATGGTAATGTTATTGCAATAGACTTGATGTGACAAAATGGATGATATAAACGTGAATAAAATGCAATATTATTATTATTATTATTATTATTATTATTAAATTGTTTTCTGATTTTTTTAATTTCTGTCAACTTAAGTTGACTTAAGAGATCTTCATTTAACTTAAGCGATCTTCATTTACCGTATTAAACTCTCAAAGTAATGCAACCATATTTATGTACTAGATACTTAATAAGATGCCCAGTCGGCTTTACTGTTTGTATCCTGCAGCAAACAAATAAATCATAAGAGTTTGGCAAAAAAAAGGGTAAGTCAACATTTTGTTAAATTTTAGTATGTTATAGAATGTCCTGTTCTTAGCAACTTGGCCATCAATTTTTATTTTTTGCCACCCCCCCCAAGATGGTTATTGATTGTTGATTATTGTCATCAGTTGATAAGGTCATCAGTGTGCTGCTTCCATTCAGCGTTGTTAAAGGGATACTGTCGTGGAAAAACATGTTTTTTACAAAATGTATCAGTTAATAGTGCTACTACAGCAGAATCCTGCATTAAAATCCATTTTTCAAAACAAGAAATGGATTTTTTTATATCTAATTTTAAAATTTGCTATGGGGCTAGACATTTTGACATTTCCCAGCTGCCCTCAGGTCATGTGACTTGTGCTCTGATAAACTTCAGTCACACTTTACTGCTGCACTGCAAGTTGGAGTGATGTCATTACCCCTCCCTCCTACAAGCTGCTGTAATGTAAATAGAGCCTTGTCTGCTGAGCCTGTCAATTGAGCAATAGGCAGGTATCAAGATAAATTCCCACTGACACCACTTCAGAAGGACTGAAATAAGATAGTCCAATGATCACTGCCCCACTTACGTTTAAAAAAATAAATAAATATATATATATATATATATATATATATATATATATATATATATATATATATATATATATATATACAATATATATATATATATATACACACATACATATACATACACACACAATTCATTTTGGACACTGGAAAAAATATTTTATATAGATAGGTAATTATATTTGTTTACACAAAAATGAATGGCAGAAACACAGGAGTACACTCCCAGGACTGATGACAGGGAATAGAAAAAGAGGATTAAATAAGGAGGACATACTTGAAAACCAGGAAAACTTAGGAGGAAGTCTAGGAAGGGTTAAAAAAGCTCAGGAGAAAGGAGGCAGTAAGTAGTTAATGAAAGAAGTATTGCAGGCAGGAAAGGAGCAAGGTCTGTGTGAGGTGGATAGCAGAGGGAACTCACAGCTCCTTTACCTCATCTAGTAACCAGTAAAACTAACTAGGAAGGCAGCATGGAGAGAAAGTTCCCCCCTCCAAAGGAATGCAGAGAACAAACTTACAGAACGGCAGGAGCTTTGATATTGTCTGTGGGAGGAGGGGCTGCTAGTGCAGCTGTAGAGCAGAACGTAGGAAAGTGAAAGTAATTGCTTCCCTGCAAACCATGTGACCGCTCTCCTCCAAACATCACACGCATGGGCAGAGAGGGGAGGGGGAGTGTACAGCTAGATTCTCATGTCGTAGTGCGACCTGGCTTTTCATTACAGAGTGGCTGCCTCCAAGCACACAGGTAATGCTGTGCCTGCTGTTAGAGCAGCACAGGATGAATGTGTAACGAGCAGAAATGGAAGCCCCCATGACAAAATAAAAACTAACTTATGCATGGATTTGTGAATTAACATTTTGTTTGCCAGACAGTGTTTATGGATGTGTGTTTTTTATAAAAATGCAAAAAAAAAAATGTTTAAAATGACGACAGATTCCCTTTAAAGAAGAACTCCTCCATGGAGGAAAGAAGGTTGTTGGAAGAGAAAGTAATAACTGCATTAAACTGGTGTGAGAGAGCTGTGAACTGAAAAGGGAGCAGATTGATTTGGGGTCATATCATTCATTCTGTAGGTACCCATTTGGCTGCCCACTTATCTGCTTCCGACCATGTTTACCTTCACAGATAAAAGGCACTATTAAGACTGAAACACAGATAACTACCCATGTTCCAGACTCCATTGAGACCAAGGGATCACCTGCTAGTTTTCCCAACCTTGTGGTCTATGGTGCCCAAGTCTTTATTGTAGGAATAACTAAATATCCAAAGTCTTTTCAGGAGTTTCTCCTGCAAGCGGCAGAACAAGAATATAATGAATGGTAGGAGGCTGCAGTTCATATGCTGGAGAAATGCCTTTATTCCGATGTGGAAAAAAGGGTTTGTTTGATTTCCTATAGCCGAGTTGTAAAGATATTTTGCAAGGCCCACCCTGATGCCTCAGTTAGAGACTATTTAATAGCATTAGAGGATGCCTTTGGTACCTCTAACAACCCTCATGCTTCATACCTGGATTGATCTGTTTTAGAGTCTGAGATAAAAAGAGAGGATGTATCTGCTTTCATCAGACAGCTGGAAGATGCATTGTGGAAGCTGGTTTCAAAAAATATTGTTTTTATTTGAGAGGTGGATTAAAGATGCCAGAATCAGCTTATTTTTGGAATGCTGGCTGTGCATTATGCACTGGCATGGTCCCCCACCACCACCAACACTGAGTGAGATATTGAGTAAGGAGAAAGAAGCTGAGCTGCAATTTGTTTCTTTTCTGAATAAACCTGAGAACTGCTCATACCAAAGACACAGGAAAAAAAAAGATCAGAAGTACAACATGGGAGGATAAGTGTCATTACAGGGGGCTTCTCAAGTATCATCCACCTGACCACACTGACCCTACAACCTATCTCAGGGCAAACAGAGGAGAAGGGCAAATCATTCACTAAGAATTTATTTTTAGTGTCCAGTAAGAAGAAAGTAACCATATATCTGTTAGGGACATGTATTATATTTGAGTGAGGTCTAATCAATACATTTTAAGATAAAATAAAAAGGAAGTAAACTGGAAAACTGTAAGATCTTACTACAGGAGATGTTTCTGGTGAAGCCCTTAGTGAATGCTAAAAGGATCCATAACCAAAAAATGTTTTTTTATGTCCAATCATGCCATTTATTTATTTTTATTTTTTAGATTCATTGAAAGGAATATTAGTGGGCCAGTGTCACGGCTGGCACCCAATACCAGAACAGGTGCCAGGAACCCTGGTCTCGGCTCGGCTTCACCAGTAGTGTGACCACCGTTGGGCTTTGGGAGGAGCCCTCAGCTTACTTGGGTGCCACCTGGACTTAACGAGAGGTACAAGGCAAGATGTTCTGGCTAGCAGAGGGGCACGGCAGGTAGCAGAGTCTTTTGGGCCGAGGGTCACGGTACAAAACAGGAAACAGAATCGTAATCAGTACAGGCCGGGTCGGGGCAGGCGGAAGTCAATCGTAATCAGGCAGGCCAAGGTCAAAACCGGGTAATCAATCAGACAGGAGGGTTCAGCAGAAGGTTAGTCGATATTCAGGCAAGGGTCGGATATAGAAGTCAGGATAATCGTAAAGTCAGGCAGGGGTCAAAACCAGAATCAGAATCGCAAACAAAGCACCAGGAACAAGATCCTATCACGGGCAAGGTCTCACAGCCCTAATTTTTTTATACAATTTTTATACAATTCAAATTTGGCGCCCTTGCGCGCTGGCGTCATCACTCCAGCGCGCCTGCGCCTTTAACTGACATGGAGGCGCACGCGCGTCCTAGGCATCCAAGATGGCGCCGGACATGGAGCGGCACGGCGGGCGTCCCCGCCGCACCACTGGACCACCAAGGTAAGTGATATTCACTATAGCCAGTAGTTTATTCCACCCACTACCCTACAATCCAAAGTTTTTCTTTATAGAATAGTAAGATTAAATTTACTAGAAAATAGTAGATTAAAAGTGAAATATGTAATACTAAAAATGTGTTACAGGTTATAGGATGTTATGAATGCTTAGATAAATGCAACAATAAACAGTAGCAGAGAATAGTGATGAGCAAAACTGCCATATTTTGCAGAAAAAAAATCTCAAATGCATTGGAGGTAGGGGGCTTCTCTTTCTTTGCAATTCCACCTCTTAAAAGCCATACAATTGGATTGAATGTCTCTGTATCCCAAACATCTCCCAGCTCTTGACAAAAAAAGTGACTGACCTATATACATTTCATCCCACTATTAGTCATTAATAGTGACTAACTATTTTTTTTTTTTTAAATCATATTCAACCTTTCCTGCTGTAAATGTAGATGAAATATTTAAATTATTTTGTATATTTATTGTAATAAAGTCGGCTAGGTTAATCCTAAATCCTGTTTATAAAACAAAAGTGCCACAGAAATGCTACACAATCATACTGTATATAATATCACGGATTCCGAAATATGCACAGAATAGAAAATTATCTGGATCATTTTGGATAAATCTGGATGGATAAATCAAGAGATTTGTCAATGTTACTACACATACCCTATGGTGATACTGGCCTTGACCTTTCATCAACAAAACCATTAATCATCATGGAACTTTACTTAAACCTCTTCAGTGTTAGTTCTCAACAATTCATGTCATTTTTCTACCCATGGCTAAAAGAGACGGAGTAAAGGTAAATTCTGAGTTTCTGCTGTAATGAATTATAGGAGTCCAAACACAAACAAGTGCAAAATATATAGAATTCAACATTCATACATATCCATCCACATTCACATATAACACACACACCCAAAACATACACTGAGCAATATCTTCAAGGTAAAACTAAAATGTTATTTTCTGAGAAGACCCTATGGTCCGAAAAAAAATCAAAGCATTAAAACTCTGTGATGACTGCACTGTTCAATCACTGCTTATTACCATTGTCATTGCAATTTTGAGGCACAAATTCCATTAGTTACCCATCAGCCTGCATCAGAATGAGTCACATAGAAGGGAACATAAAAAGCCCTGATATGTCATTATGCACGGTGCATGCACAAACATTCTTGTAGCCTTTAACTACATCTTGGTGGAAATCAAATGGTTATGTGCTGTTTCTTTACTTTGCCAGTTCTGCATCTTATTTCTAAACAAGGATAATTAGCTGTTGGCGGGTGGTGTACAATAATTAACATTAACTCTCAATTTTGTCTCTCTGCTTCAGCTTTTTGCGGGTATAATTGTGCTCAGCTTTCTCTTTCTTGAGATAATTGGGTTCTCCCGATGTGGAAATTGCATTGCCTATTCTAAATTTAACTGGCTAGCTTTGTACATTTTGTGTATGTTCTATTCATTCATTCATTTATAATATGTATGTAAAGTTTTTATTATGGGTGCTCGTAGTTTATTGTCAAACATTTGAGAAGAGCCGTTGAATACAGGTAATGCCAGCTTTCTTTAAAACACAGCATTGTGCTGAATTTGGAATGTTTTTCATAAGTCAAAAGTAGAATCCTTTATCGTTTGGTATAACTAGCCTTAAGATTTGATTGCTATTATGTGTGCACTGTACCATGCCTGGATTAATTATTTAATGAAGGCTTAATTGATCCATTTTACCCTGTGTTTTCATAGAAATTCATTGAATTGAGATCAGAAGCCCAACAGTTTAGATTAAAATAAATACCTAGTTACACTGCTACTATAATCTGCCTAAAGTGGCACAGTCAGCACATAATTATCCTAAAATCATTATTCTATCTAATATATAACACAAGTAACAAATATTATCATTTGTGTTGCTCATTTAAATGTCATATTTTGATACATTATATTGTAGTTTAATAAAATATTTACATAAGCTTTTTTATCTCTTTCACTCTCTTTTGATAAATTAGTAACAAGAGTTCCAGTGTTATAGTAAATGTTAGGGTTATGGGGAATTTCAGGGTGTGTTGTTGCATGAGTGATTTCAGAGTAGCAGGTGGGTGGCAAAACACTTTTGTAACCTTATGGGTCAATCAACTATTGCAAGCAAAAAATATCTATTAGATTTTGAAGAATAGAGAAAAATATTTTTTTTCCAAAACAATTCTACTGAATATTACACATTGTTTTGATGTGAGTACCACTTTAAAGAGGATATGACACCAAATCCCAGCATACATTAATATATTATAAAGATTGAAGCATGCTGTGAACTCTAACAACACCAAGGTTGTATTCAAAGGGGCAGTATACTGCTTTTTTTGGCATGAATAGGCAATGAATACAAATATGCTTAAACATACTTTTGCCAACTGTTTAAATGGCAAAAAGTATCTATTTTTTCTGCATTTTCTTTGCTTCTGTAACTAAAGCCAAGACCTTTAAAACCTTTACTCTGCAAAACCTTGTTTGTTAATTTAATTACCTTTTCGGTACAAATAAATGTAAAGTGCTTAGTAACTTGCTGGCACTATATAAATAAATCATGATATTAGTGATACACACAGTTTTTCACAGAACAACTAAAAGAAGTATATTTTCCCTCCTCGTGTTTGATTAGAATGGACCCCAATGACCCGTAGAATTAGGAAAGCAGGGGCTTGATAGGGAAACCCCCTCCCCTTCTTTCCTTTGCGGGTAGGGGTGGGTTTGATTGGCTGGAAGATGCCAGGCTATGCAGAAGGGGGCAGAGCTACACAGAACAGACTTACCGGATCATTTTGCGCCAGGTCAGGGAAGCAGCAGCTCGCAGCGTCATGGAGGAGACAAGCTTGGACCACATGGTGCAGGAGTTCTGGGAGGCAGCAAGACAACAAGGATCAGTGTGGCTCCAGGATCAGCTCCAGGATCTTCTTGTCAGAGGGGACCCGGCGGCGTGTTGCAGACCCATGAGGAGGACTCGTCCACCGGAGAGACTCAGCTCACGAACAACAGGAGAAGCATCTTCCAGGACCAGGCAGCGTAGAGAAGTGAGACACCAGGCAGTCCGGCAGCATGAAGATGAGGAGGCAGAGCACAGCAGGCAAGTACTGGTAGAACTGCCTGCAGAGGCTGGGGGCACTTCCAAACGGCAGCAGGCCAGGGGCACACCAACGGGTAGGGGAGCCATTGGAAAAAGGCCACAAATGGGAACGGGCCAGCCGGGAGCGCACAACCAAGGGGCAGGTGCAATGACACCCAGGCCCCGAAGCAGTCAGGGGCCAAGTGGAAATACACCCAGACCCCAGAACACACAAGGGGCAGGAGCAATGGCACCCAGGCCCCAGGACCCTACGGTAAGGGAGGCACAAAAAGGTACCCGGGATACCCAAAATGGTACCCGAGATCATACCAGCACAGCTCAAGAGAGCAATTCAACGGCCAAGGCGCCAGGTGGAGCAGCATGGGGAGAACATGGCCCAGGTCACTGGGCTAGGCGTCAGAAGCAACATCAGTGGCCTATCTGGGCCCTCCCACACAAGGGGAAGGGGCCATCGCCCAGGTCGGGGCAAGGGAGAACAGCAGAAGAGGCAGCGGACCCAGGCTAGGGGAGCCCAGGAGCAGTAGGAGGAGGAATAGGTCTGGGAGCAGATGGTCACGGAGGGGGAAATGGCAGGCATCCAGAAGTGGGTCTTATACCTGGGGGAGAGTGGTGAGAAGCAACACGGCTCAGCGGGGAGCCAGGACAGGGTGGGAGAGAAGCACTGAGCCCAGGACCCCTTCCAGGAAAAGGGCTGGAGAAGGGAGCACTCTCACTCTTTTATGACTTATAGGAAACACTCCAGTGAAGGGAGCAAATTGAGGGTTTCCCCAAAATATGAGGGTTTGCCCAAAAAAGAACCATGGAAGTTTAGGCTAATTCACCACTTGTCATACAAAGGAGGGACTGCCAACGATGACATCGACGCCAACACTTGCTGGGTTACTGGTTCGGGGGAGCTTACTTTGTGGACTTGTGATTGCCGATGGGGTGCTCCATCTCAGGCACTTATTTTGAGACATTTAGTACGTTCTTAGAATGGGTGGTCAGGATGTAAGCAGGATTCCACGCGGCAGTCCATTATTTAGACGACTTCCTTTGCGTTGGGCCAGCAAAGTCAGATATTTCCTTTCACATTCTCGAAACATTGCAAGAGGCAGTAACATAACTAGAGGGGGCGTGCCCTAGCGCGGGACGGGCAGCCGGGCCCCCGCCCCCCTCCATATGCCATTTTCTGCTGCCGGAGTCAGTGGAGTGCGAGCTGCCGGGGGGCCCTGATGGGGTGCGGGCCCTGGCCCAATTGCACCCCCTGCTCCCCTGCTAGTTACGGAAGAGGTTACGGAAAACTTTGGGGTTCCCCTGGCACCAGAAAAAAGAGGGTCCAGCTACCACAAAACAGTTCCTAGGCTTGGAGATACTGTAGATTCAGTAGCAGGGCAATGCTGGCTGCCAGTTACCGAGGTCCAGGATTTGAGGGAGGAGGTCGGGAGGATCAGACTGGTTAAGAAAAGTACTTTGCGGCAGATCCAATCTTTGCTGGGAAAATTTAACATTGCCTGTCGAGTTATACTAGTTGCTAGTGATTTTAGTAGGAGACTGGCACAAGCAATGTCAGGTGTTACCACGTCCCACCACCACGTGCAGTTAAGTATGGATTTAAGGGTGGATCTGGAGGGTTTGAAAACATTCTTGCGTGATTTCAACGGCACAGTTCTGTTTCAGGCCCCAGAGACCACGGTGCTGACACTTCAACTCTTTACTGATGCAGGAGGGAGTGTGGGCTTTGGGGCTTACCGAGCCAGACAGTGGTGCACAGAGAAGTGGCCCAGTGAGTGGGAAGATTTGCGGCTGGTCCGGAACTTATCATTCCTCGAGCTGTTCCCAATAGTGGTAGCCTTGTTTGTTTGGAAGAAGGAGCTGGGTGACAGGAGTATAGTTTTCTTTTCAGATAACATGAGCGTCGTGCATGGAATCAACAACTGGTCTGCATCTTCACCATCAGTGCTCAGGCTGCTTAAGGCACTAGTGTTGTGCTGCTTCACTTTGAACATTCGTTGTAGGGCGTGGCATGTGGCGGGGAAAAGAACGTTATCGCTGACGCACTTTCCTGATCTCAGTGGGAGCATTTTTGGCAGGTGACGCCAGAGGCAGAAAAGGAGGGCTGCTCTTTCCCAAGTCATCTTCGGCGACTGGGGAACGGAAATTGATGGAGCTGGTGGAGAAGTCAGTCGCCAAATCTACATGTGCATATGGTAAAGTATGGGCTGAATGGAAGCAATTAGAGGAATGGTAAGGGGGCTTCAAAATCACAGAGGATAGGAGGGCTGCATTAATTTGGTATGTGGTTTGGTTGGCAGATGGCAGCCTTGGCATCCCTATTTAAATTAGCAGGAACAGGGGACCTGACAAACGATTTCCTAATAAGACAGGCTATAAAAGGCCCTAAAAAGGGAAGGATCACAAGAGACAAGCGACGACCACTATCCTTTGAGTTATTGGGGAAAACTCCAGGCGGTTATGCCACGTTGTTGCTTTTCAGCTATTCCAATCTGCCTTTTTTGTGACATTCCGGGTGGGGAAATTGGTGAGCAGCAGCAAAAATGTGACATCGGGACTTGGGGGCCGAGGGTGTGAGGGAGTCCTCGGTTCACGTGAAGCTTCCTAATTATAAGACAGATGTGTGGGGAAAAGGAGTGTACAAGTTGGATGGTGTAGTGGCTTGTCCAGTGGGGGGCATGTTGCGGTTCCTAGAGGTGAGACCTAATATAGGGCATCATTGCTCATTCATGAAGATGGGAGCCCACTGACACATTTTCAGTTGTCAGTGTGCTACAGAAGGGTTTACAAGAAGTCCAGGAGCAGCCAGCTGACTTTGGTACTCACTTGTTCAGGATTGGGGTGGCGACTGAATCATCGCGGTTGGGTTTAGGTGATGACATGGTGAAAAAAATTGGAAGGTGGGAGTCCAAAAGCTTTTGGGGATATATACGGCCAGGGTTGCTGGTCTAATCACTTGGGCTAGTCACTTGGAGTTAATTTTAAAAAAAAAATATTGTTGTTATTATTGTTATGGTTTGGTATACTGTTTGATATACTGTCAAATATGTAATTATGGTTTGCTTTGTTTTAACAGGCAACAAGATTTCTGGTGTGGTTACTTAGTCATTCCTTCATCTACTGGGCCAGACGGCGAGCCACAGTGTAGAAACCTGGTTTGCAGCTGGGTGAAGTTACACTGGTGAAGTTACACTGGTTTGGTATCCCAGGCTTGAAGCCGGGTGAAGTTACACTGGTTTGGTATCCCAGGCTTGAGGTGGCCGGATATAAATATATATATATATATATATATATATATATATATATATATATATATATATATATATATATAGAGATATATATATATTGAACTAAAAAGTTATGTCACGGACGTCCTAGTCCAATACGCTGGGGGTAACGACATGGGGCTGCAGCCTCAGAGGTTGTTGGTTACAGAGATAAAACAGGATTTAGGATGAGGTGCTTGTTCCCGGATCTGGTGGTGGTTTGGTCTGAGACGGTGCCACATATGGTTTGGAGGTATGCCAGGGATGGTGCCAGGATGGAAAAGAGCAGGGGGAAGGTGAACAAGTTGGTGCCTTCATTTGTCTGGAGGGGGTAGTAGTGAGGCACACAATATTTGAAGGAAAACATCTGGGTTATTACTGGGAATATGGAGTTCACCTTTTAGAGGAAAATTCGCTAAACTGTGGCAAAAATTCGCCAGCAAACAATTTGCTGCGTGAAATTTTTTTATGTCAAAATTATTCGGCCGCAAATAGGTGCGCATATAAAAATTGTCGAGGGCGTCAAAATTTAAAATAATTTTGACACCCATTGACCTGCATTTTGTGAATTTTGGGGTAATTTCTCAAATTTTTTGGGGAAGCAAAATGGGACAAATTCACCCATCACTATAGACTATCATCAACAACCAAGTGAAGCACAAGAGCCCCGCCGATGCCCTTTTAGGGCCCCAGAACATTCTGCTGTGGGACTAAAAAAACCCAACACATGGCAGAGGTTGTTCCAAAATCACTGTACAGACAGGTATCAGGCAAATGCATAGTCGAGGTCAGGCAAAGGGTCTTGTGCAGGCACCAAGGATTAAAAGTCAGTATCAGGCAAAGAGTAAAAAAAAACAAGTTCTGATCACTCAGAAGGGCTTGAGCAAGGATCAGAATAAACTGATTGGGCACTAAAAACATGCAAAAATAGTCACTTGTTTAAAATGTTTGTGCCAAAAGTGACGCCAACGTCAACATCATTGCAAGTGTCTGGACACATACTGCACCACCACTAACTATTAATGGTGTCATAATCTCAATATGATCAATTGTTTACCATCAAGCAACAGATGCTTAAAGCAATATGTTACATATATGTGGATGCAAATAGAGCAAAGGAGAATGTTACTGAAGGTGGTAAAATATTGTAAGGAGAAAAAAAATGCATTTTGAAGAATGTTGCATGTGTTTCACTAACAATATACATAATGACATAACACATAATATACTCTTTAGTTATAGTTACATCTGTTTTCCAATATTAAAAACAAATGTAGTTAAGTTTCAGAACTATCTCTCAAACCACTTCTGGGAACATTCCAAGATTAAAGATGGCTTCTAAAACGTCTACATTTAGTACAACAAATGTTCCGACAGGAAAAGTACCTGACTGATGACTGCCTTTTCATTTTCACAGACTAGAGGGAAATATTGGCATAATGAATGCTCAGATACTTTGCACTTCAAGACAGTGTTGCCAAGAGGCATACTTTTTTCATAGAAGGACACAGCTTCTTAAATTATTGGCAGTAATTTGCTTATATATTTATTAAAACATTGTATTCAGGGATACCATCACTGTAGTTATACCTTAAGCATACTCATTTTCTTCTAAATAAATAATAACAGGTATGTGAAGATTTGTTTTATGGCTGAAAGACCTCTACTCTTACAAAGGATAACATTTACAAAAAAAAGGCACTAACATTTTAAACTGCTATCAGAACTTAAAGCAGAATACAGCTGGAATTGAGCACTGAGGCCATTTTCAGGACTACAGAAGCTAAGATCAAAACTGAATCTGAAAGCTTGATTTAAGACCATAGGCCATTATTTACAGTGCTACATCCCTTCAAGGAACTCCTCAAAGGCAACCATGGCTTAATGAAATTCAATTCCTCTCATGGTCTGGTAAAGTTAGATTTGCAGCAAACCTAGTTTTTGTCCTAGTGCAACCATCTGTTTCTATAGTTATACATTGCGAGAAAATAACAACTGGAATACTTGAGCCGCACCCAGGTCAAATTACCATGGCATATTCTGAAAATTCAAGTAGCAAACACAATTTTATTTGTGTTTTAGGATTGTTAAAGAAATGTGATAACTAGTAATGGACAAATTCGTCCCGTTTCCCCAGGAAAATTCGCAAATCTCCTGCAAAATTAGTGAAACGGCGAAAAATTAGCAAAATGTGAATTTCCATCTGTGTCAATTCTGCCTATCATGTTAAAGTCAATGGGCATCCGAATAATGTTGACGCATGATGGTTTTGACGCAAGTGACTTTTCCCACGTACATCCAAAAAATTTTGGCACATTTTACGGATTTATTCGCTGACGGTGAAATGCGGAAATTTGCCACAAATTCGCGCCTACCAAATTAAATTAATGGGCAAATTTGCCGAAAAATCAATATATTTCCCACTAATTTGACGCTTGCAATGATTTTCGACACCAGCGTTAAAGTCAATGGGCGTCCGAATAATGCTGACATACAACGGTTTTGACGCGAGTGACTTTTCCTACGCACGTCCAGAATTTTTGTTAAAGTCAATGGGCGTCCGAATAATGTTGATGCGCGATGGTTTTGACGCAATCGACTTTTCCGACGCACGTCCAAAATTTTTTGACTTGTTTTACGAATCTATTTGCTGGCGGCAAAATGCAGAAATTCGCCACAAATTCGTGGTAACTAGTGATGGCCAAATTTGTAGCGTTTCACTAAAAAGTGAAAAATTAGCAAAATGTGAATGTTGACGCCTGGGAAGATTTTTGACACCAGCGTTAAAGTGAATGTGCGTCGAATAATGTTGACGTGCAATGGTTTTAACGCAAATGATTTTTTCTACACGCATCCAAATTTTTTTGACGCTGGTGACTTTTCGCGCCAGTTTTGCAAATTTATTTGCCAGTGGCGAAACGCGAAAATTCACTACAAATTTCACTAGTGGTAACACACATTAGTGAAAAAATACAGCATAAATACATTAGCAGTACAAATAACTTGAAGGTTATCCTTGAAATTGCAAGAAAGAAAACAAATTGCTTTATATTTACACAAACTTACATGCTTGCAAGTAGAACTACACTGCAGTCTAGTAACCATGATAAAATACAGAATGACTAGTGGGCTAGATAAGGTAGCTATGCACTTGTCTTGATCACCTTGACTTTAAACCTGCCTTGAGTTGAGTTGTTGAGTCAAACGGAGACATTCAGCTTTGCATCTGGGATCCCGACCGATACTTAGGGGTTGACTTATTAAGTTTCATATTTTTTTTACTTTTTTGCGATAAAAATTGTGTTTTAGAATAATTATTCTATGGGGCAGATTTCTTATGTGGTGTAAAAAATACTGAAGAATAATTCACCAGGCATCACCATGTTACGGTGTAAAAATGGTGTAATTTTTTACATGCTTTTTCTTTGAGCAACATTTGCCAGAACTTAGACAAAAGTCTAAAGCAGTGTTTAATAACGGTCGCAAATCTTGCGTTCACATGTCGTAAAATAAAACATACCTTGATACATTTGCCATTTATTTTACACAGCTTTATACACCTTTTTTTTGGAGAATTTTGTTTTACACAGCATAATTAATAGGCCCCTAAATCATGAAAACTTATTAAATATAAGAATCAAAAGGTTTTACAATTTTTTTGGATAATTTAAGTTTGTAATCACATTAAAATTCTTCAGAAACAAGGATTTTGAGGTGTATGTTGTCATATTTGTATTTGTTCTTTGTTTTTATACATTAGTGCTTTTTATATTTGGGTTTTTAATAAATAAGGAAACATTCAAGATTTTAAAAAATGTGAGTTTAGGGTTGCTACTTTTTTAAAAAATTTTTAACTGGCAGGTGAGGGGTGGAAACAAAAGGAGATGGGTAGCAACATAAAGAACGTAGGGTTGTGATACAAAAGGGACGGGGCTATGATGCAGTGACAGCCAGAGGGAGGGTTTAAGAGAGGCTCCCCATACAATAAGTTAACATTGGAGTAGATTATGGGCAGTGTATTACAAATTTACCTGCAGTTAAATTAATGGTAAATTTGTAATACTGGCCCTGGCCTTGGCAAGTGTTTTACTGTATAGTCAAATGCTGGTCAGGTGTCAATGACAAAAGACAATGTTGAAAAAGCCTTTAAAATAATGTAGGGATCCATAGGGTTACGTTCCCCTATGGTGTTATGGTTGGAAATCCCCTAGAATGGCCAGCTAAAGGTTGGACCTAACTTGGATAAGGGAGATGGAGTGAGTCCATTGTCCCTGTGCAGTGTGTCTTGGCAGATTCTGTATTTGGCCTGCCATTTCTTCAAATAGCTGAGCTGCCATGTGCTCAGTTCCATCAATTACTACACCTCTATAATTCAAACACTTCCCTCAAAATAATAATTTAGTTTCAATTCGTTGTATGGTTTAGAAAAGGATACCCTTATCTTATTGCAGTAGTCCGAATTGAAACTATGTTTGCAGTCTTTAAGATAAGATGATAACACCAGGTTAGCAAATTACAATGTTGCTTATTATTGTAGTTTGGTAAATTTAACTCCTCTCTTCTGGATATAACAAGCCATGTGCAACATTCACCTTCAAAGACCTCACAAAATATATTTCTAATAGAGAAAAACTTATCAATTGGTATCATTTGTTATTTTATTCCGGTTTAACCCACAAAGTCGATAACCACTAGAATTAAAATTCGGAGTTAATTACTCCCTATCCAATCACTTTAATTTAAGGTGCCAGTGTTTTATAAGGATTCCAATTCATTCATAAATTAATTAAATTCGCTCTCAACGTTCTATTATGCACAAGCCACTAAATGAATTGGTGAATTATTTGACTGCACATGGCACTTTATTAATTAGAGCACATCAGAATTATCCAAAATTGAATCGATTGCACAGGTCACTTTATATTGTATATTTTAATCAATTGCAATAGTAAACCTCTTATTGGTTTAATTGATTAGAACGTTGAGAGCGAATTTAATTAATTTATGAATAAATTGGAATCCTTATAAAACACTGGCACCTTCAATTAAAGTGATTGAATAGGGAGTAATTAACTCCGAATTTTAATTCTAGTGGTTATCGACTTTGTGGGTTAAACTGGAATAAAATAACAAACGATACCAATTGATAAGTTTTTCTCTATTAGAAATATTTATTGAGAGGTCTTTGAAGGTGAATGTTGCACATGGCTTTTTATATCCAGTAGAGAGGAGTTAAATTTACCAAACTACAATAATAAGCAACAATGTAATTTGCTAACCTGGTGTTATCAGCTTATTTTAAAGACTGCAAACATAGTTTCAATTCGGACTACTGCAATAAGATAAGGGTATCCTTTTCTAAACCATACAACGAATTGAAACGAAATTATTATTTTGAGGGAAGTGTTTGAATTATAGAGGTGTAGTAATTGATACAGTTACAAAACAAGGTTCTTTTCTTTCCTTCTCTCTTTTCATTACAATCGACTTATACCTTGTGTGGCTGTAGAGTCTGAGTATTTATTTACTCATTGTAAGAGTTAACCTTTTCCTTCTAATAAAAAATGTGCTCATTTCCAGTCTACTTCATGATTTCACTTGAGTCCGAAATCCAGGAACTGTAGCCAAGATGTAAGGGGTCTAAGGAGTTTGAGAGGCCATGGAGGGCTTGTGGTATGGGGCCCCAAGCCTGGTGAGCTCAACTATGGAGTGTTTGGAGTTTGGAGGCAGTGGAGAGACTGTGACAGCAGCTGCCTGGATGTCAGTAAAAGGGGCTTTGTTGTGCGCGCACTGCGGATAGTGTTGAAAACTGTGCCCTAAAGATTAAAGCAAGTTTTGTGTCCTGGGCTAGGAAAGCTTGGAAACCCAGTCTGAGGATTAAATTGCTGTGGATGCCTGTGCCAGCTCTGTGGGAGCCCCTGGTGAATCTGCCTGAAGGAGGGTAGTGAAAAGCTCCAGTGTGTGTCCCCTGTTTGAGAAAACAGATATTGTTTGTGTGCTTGCTATGTGGGAGCAACTAGCTCTCTCCAACAGGAGAGGTATTTGGGCAGTAAGCGCTACCTGTGGAAAGTTTAAGACTGCTTGGGAAAAAGAGACTCTCTTTGTCCACCAGGAGTGGAGTGTGGTACTGTGTCTGATAAGGACTGTGCCAGGGTTTGACTGCCACATGGTTTCCGCAGGACAGGGGTAATTTATGTGATGATATTTTACTCTGCACTTTTCCAGTTATATAAAGTTCTATTTTTTTACTGCAATGGTGTGGTTAATCATTTGTTCCTAGTCGGGCCAGCCATAGGTGTATCACCGGATGCCACCAAGTGGAGGCACTGCCATCAGAGAAATTTTCAGGACCCTTTCATTTCGCAAAGGGGATTGAGGTAAGAAATGAATGGTGTATATCCTATGGAACAAGGGGGTGGCCAAGATGGGGTTACAATTACACTAATCCAATTTTGATAAATCAGGCCCTGTGCTTCTCTTTGTTATAATAAAATAACATTTGGGTCATGGAATTTCTGTCTGGATGTCTAGGCAAACATTTGAGTTACTATTTATAAAAGTTACTATTAACCCTTAAGAGTAATGACAAACCCAATATTTTGAATAGCACTGTTGCGTCCCACTGATGAATACCAAATACTTAATTTCACCATAATTCAGGAAAAATGGAGATTAAGCTAGGAAAATAATTGAAATATTCCACATTTAATATACCGTAGTCTACGAATACTGAGGTAATATGGAAAAGCTAAGAGGGCTAGCTACAGCCTTGTATTTAGCACTCCCTGTGCTGAAGAAAATTAAGGCCCCTGTTTATAATACACACCTGTGTATTGAAATGCTGTTGTAATAAGTGCCCCACACCAAACCAAAAAAATAGGGAAACACATATGCTAACTGATACTGAGCAATTTTACTATTTGTTTGAAGAAATCACTTGGAAATTTATAAACTGGTTAAGACAGCTGTGTTTATTTGTGGCTACACTGCCAATCTCACAAGTAAAGTGTTGTGCGTACTCTTGTTCTCAGTCAGTTAGTGACGAAGGTCACAACTGTTTTCGGGAAACAGAATTGATTCAGGGAATTTGCAATGCCACAGGGGAATCTTTGTGCCTTTCATTTAAAAAAAAGCAGTTCATGATGCAGACTTTGAAGATAGAAATGAGAAAGCAGGGTCTGCTGTTATAGTTTCTCTCACTCTTTTGTATAATTAACACTTCCCTTTATCTCTGAGGTCTTGATTTTTTTTTGTTATCAATTCCCGCTTGATCTCTCTGTTCTAATTAATTTAAGATAAAAATTAAAAGGAAGATGCCAGCACAAAAGAGGTCTGGATTTGTGCATCTGACTGGTACTTTTTTATTCTGTTGCTCATCTTCCCATGGCTGCCAGAGGGACACACAACATGTCAATGTACTTGTAGACAGGGCGTACAATGTGTTGCAGAAGCTTAACGGGATGGCAAATTATTCAACTCTAATTCAGATATACATGATAATTGGACTGACTTTCTTTAATCTAATGTTCAATTTAAAATACTGTTCCTTGTCCAATGCTCTTAAAATGTAAAATAATTCAAAGAGGAGTTCTGTGACACTATAAAGGTCATAGAACATTGAGAAGATATTTTTACAGTAGATATATTATACACATAGTTTTGTAGTTTATTGTTTAATATTTAAAAAAAAAACAGTATATGCCCAACAAAATAACACTGTTCATTTCACAGGCACCCCTTTAAAACAATGAATAGCCAGAAAAATATATTGCAAACTATTGCTAAGTCTGCCAAGCCTCCTCTTCTATACTCCATCCATTTCCAACATCCTGCCTTAGGCCGTACTTTTTCATTGATGGAATTAATCAAGACTTACCCAGCTGACAGACCACAGAACACTTACTGAAGTCCCTCAATTTGAGAATAGTCAGAAGAAAGTGCAGCTGTCATGGAAACCAGAACGATTTAACTTCCCATTAGGGGCAGATTCACTAACTTCGAGTGAAGGATTCAAAGGTAAAAAACTTCGAATTTCGAAGTTTTTTTTGGGCTACTTCGACCATCGAATGGGCTACTTCGACCTTCGACTACGACTACGACTTCAAATCCAACTATTCAAACTAAAAATCGTTCGACTATATGACCATTCGATAGTCGAAGTACTGTCTCTTTAAAAAAAACTTTGACCCCCTAGTTCGCCATCTAAAAGCTACCGAAGTCAATGTTAGCCTATGGGGAAGGTCCCCATAGGCTTGGCTAACTTTTTTTGATCGAAGGATATTCCTTCGATCGTTGGATTAAAATCCTTCGAATCGTTCGATTCGAAGGATTATATCGTTCGATCGAAAGAATTATCCTTCGATCGTTCGATCAAACTATCTGCGCTAAATCCTTCGACTTCGATATTCGAAGTCGAAGGATTTTAATTCCTAGTCGAATATCGAGGGTTAATTAATCCTCGATATTCGACCCATAGTGAATCGGCCCCTTAGCATATTCAGACAGAAAGTGATTGTTACTAACAGGTCACATCAGTAGGAAGGAACTAGAAATATTGGTTCCAGTAACAAGTCTGATTATACCTAACGAAAAAACTGATAACTAACATGATGTGCAATTTAACCTAACATTAAAGCAAAGTATATTCTGGTGGAGAAATGTATAGAAATTGCATCTAAAATTCTGCCTAGAAAGCTCTAAATTATGGAAAGGCTGTCTCCCACAGACTCCATTATAATCACATATCCCAATGTTTTAAAAATGATTTCATTTTCTCTGTAATAATAAAACAGTACCTTGTACTTGATCCAATCTAAGATATCCGTATTGGAGGCAAAACCAGCTTCTAACCTGGTGACACAAGGTATGGAAGACTTCCTCATACACAGTTTATTGCTGTGACCGCTTCATAACTGGTAAGTTGCGGCACAATCCTTTCTCCTCACCTTTCTCTAACATAGACTACTGTCCCTTCCTCTATCACTGCCAGAATGGTCACTGTATTTCCTGGTCCTGTTTACTTTATTCACTTTTTCAATACCAACAACTCTATAGTTCATAGTTTAACTTAGGACTCACTGCCATGCAATGACCAAACGAATTATACAGTAACCATTTAACAATTTACATTGTGCCTCCTTACAAGCTTATTGGGTTTATGTAATGTTTACATAATTTTCTAGTAGAAAGGGATAAAGATCCAAATTACAGAAATTTCCATTATTCAGAAAACCCCAGGAAACCGAGTACGCTGAATAATAAGGCCCTATGCTTATGATTTTAATCTAATTTAAGCAACAGATAGAGGCATTGTAGACACAACATTTTTCAGAACTTTCTGCTCCCTTTTTCTGTAACATTAAAGGCAAGGCACTTTTAATGAGCTTAAATACATTGCTTCTTTTTATGTATTTTAGAACATCTTGCTTTTGACAAATGCATGAGTTGGTTAAGTTAAAAAGCAGGTCATGCATGAAGAGTCTTGTTTACAATATATGAATACAGCAAGTGGTACCTACAAATGTTTACCGGTGTGTAGGGAAGAAAAGACCATAAAAGAATGTTTGTGAGTAAACACATCCAGTATTGACAGTTTTATATGCTAAGCTGCTCAGCAGGGCAAACTGCTTTTCTTTTTGATTGCAGCTTTAGTTAAAAATTGTTGCTTTGATAAAAAAAAAAAACCATTATTTGTTAAACACTGAAAGACTATTCGTTTTAAACCTACTGTAATTATTTCTTTACCTCTGTGTCCGGTGTGACTGATGAAAAGTTTTAAGCATCACAGCCACAGCCTTAATCCCTTCTGTGCAAGATAAACCAGAAACAAATTGCAGCCTGGAGTTTTTGAGAATGAAGAGCTCACATACCTGCCCATGTTGCTGTACTTTGTAAGTAATTTCTCAATAAACTCAAGTTATAGTGCATCCTTTCTCTGGAGAAAATACTGTGATGGCACAGAACATAGCATGAGGGGCAAAATGCTTTTCTAGAAAATAATGCCAGGCCAAAAGTATTCCTTTACTTTATGAACAAGTAACCTTCTGCTTTGGTACAGGTCATTAACCAGACCAACATTCTATGACAGTGATAAATAAGCTAAAGCTTTACAGTTATATTTACATTTGTGCTAAACCTCGCTGCTTCCTTAAACCCCTAAAAACAGGGTTACAGATGCAACACCCCTTCTACAACTGTTGTTAAAGGTTAGTTTTTAGCTATGTTTAAAATATTTTAATATCATAATTAATATTGAATAGAGACTTTTCATTCCTTTCTCTCACCGAACAAAGCCTGAGATGTCTACCTTCCCTGAGAGGGTTTATCAAAAAAAGAAAAAGCTTGACACCTAAAACCTACTGAGATTTTTATCTTCTTTCTCTGGGAAAAAAAGCAATCGTCCGCATGCTGAAGCTTTGGATGTATGTATGAATTTAGGAAGTCATGTGTAATTTTAGTACCCGGTTGCTCAAGCCCAAAGACTCAAGTTTATGCACTCTGCCTATAATTTCAATAATTATACCATGAGGAGGGATTTAAGGTATCATCCTTCACTATTATTCATACCCATCATACTGAACATATGCTATGGCAGGGCTGATATATGTTATAAGTACAACCAAACAAATCATGGTTTTTGAAAACACAACAAAGGTGTGGTTTTCAAAAAAATAAAACCAGGACTAATTGTACCTTGATATTTGTGCTACATGTGCCTAAATACATTGAATTTTCAAATAAATATTGGAGCGTCATACACATAATCAAACCTAATAGTTTTCATAGATGAAAGCAAATCTAAACTTTTCAAAAAAAAAAGCAAACTTAATCTTCTCACCACAAGCTATTTTTTAAGAAACACTTTCAACCATTTTTCACCCAGCAGTTTTTTTCATTTGCTCATTGTCCCTCCTGCAGTGCTGATTGATAGAGGCATGTGTTATCTTTACTGGAACAGAACATCCATCACAGGCTCTTCACAAAAGAAATAGATGTGAACAACAGAACCATCAAACTTAGAACAAATCAAATCCTTGATTCTCACACAGCACAAATATTTCTTGTACCATTTATTTAGCAGATTTTCTTATTGATAATCATCATTGCGTGTACATCTACCACTTATCACAAACTCTTTTGATTTCATTTCATATAATTTGTGATTAGTTTTCAGTCCCATTATTTTCTAAGCATTATAATGTAGTTACCTCCTGCTGAACCTGGCTGCTTAAAATTATATCACAAATATAAAACCTACATAAGATTGTCAATGATAATTTTTTTTTTTTTACATTTTACTCTATGTGGTCACAGTGGGGATTGTTTATTAAGAAGCAGTTTCAAACAAAAAAGGAAAAGTAATGCTGAAGAACATGTAATCACAGATTAAAGAAGATTTTGAGAAAATACTCCAAAAATAACCAAGGATACTAATACTATCACCTGCAGCATGGCGATTGTGCGAATGAGCCCTGTGCTGAAATATTACAAGGGATTACTAAAAACTCAGTAAACTGTAACAAGAAATAAGGATAACTATTTAATCAACTCTAGTTTAACCATTTTTTCTCAAATTGGTTAGGGAAAAGAAGTGCATGGGGACAGAACTAGAATCATACCAAATGTAATATAATAATTCAAAGCAACTTCAGTGGTATATGGATATTATCAATGATACAGCACAGAGTTTGAAATCTGTTATCCTTCCTTACTGCTTAACTATATTCAAGAATGTGCTCAGTTACGTTAGCATAGATTTTAGCTAGATTTTGGAAGCAGCAGCAATTTGGAACAGCAAGAACCATATGGAGCAGCAACATTTAGCCCAGTCAGTCAGTGTGCTAAAGTCTTAAGTAAAGCAATATCTATACGTTTGTGTACCCAAAATAATTAATATCACGTGGACTTGTAGCACCATCTCTATCCATGTGCTCTGTATATACAGTATGCAAAGTAACCTTGTTTGCACCAGAGCATTGGATGGTTTCCCACAATGTTGTGTGCAGTGAGCATATAACTCATATGGACGTAAACATGCACCACAGCTTGGTTTTATCAGGCTCCATTTGTAACTGTTCACATTTTAGGGTTCTCTTACTACACGTGCACTTATAATTCCATCCTGCAGTTTACCAGATACACAACAGGATTATATCTCTTTGTTTTAAAAAGTTTTCCTTTCATCCCGGTGGTGCTAAATCAGCCAGACAGCATGTGTCTGTGCATCATTGTATGAATTGAACATCATTGAGCATTTCAACTAAAGAAGACCATGTATCCATCCAATCTAGAAATATAACCAACTAACTATCCTTCTCTAAATGGATGCTTATCAGTGATTGTTTCCACTATGTAGAGAATTGGGTACAGTAGACTCTATATTGTTCAGAAATGTGACTGGTGAATGTACAAGTCTATAGGCAACAGCTTTTTTTTTGTCGCAACAAATTGCAAATCTGTTTTCTAAGAAACCTGGATTTCCAAAACAAAAAATAGAATTAAACAAGGGTGTCTGTGCCTCTGTAGTTCTTCAATCTCCAGCCTTCTTGGACAGCTATCAAAGTATTATGGGAAATGTAGTTTAGCAGAAGGTGGAGATCCAAGGGATGAATTTAGATAGTTTGGATAGTGAGCCTAGCTAAACAATCATAAAAATGTAATATATATTATTCCTCATACTGAAGTAAGAAACTTTCTAAATACAATCAAACATGCTGCATTGTTTCTAAAATAATTACATTTATATTCACTATTCCTCTCTCAGCATCTGGTTCTCTTCATTCTGTTTTCATGCAGCAGTTGGGTGTCGGATTAATGGTCCAATTTATCTTATAGGGGGCTTCCTTTCCTAGCAGATGAATTAGAGCTCACTCAAATAACTGATTCCAGTACAAACAAAATTTAACAAAATAATTGCCTTTTGCACAAATCCTGCATGTAGAGAGACAGGATATTTAGTGATTTTAATAGAGTGAACTCTAATACATCTCCTTGCAAAAGGAAGCCCATCGATAAGATATATTGGATAATTCATCTGACACCTAACTCCTGAATGAAAACAGAATGAGGAGAAACAAATGCTGAGAGAGGAATAGTGAATATAAACTTGATTATTTCAGAAACTGTACATACATTTTAAATGATTGCATTTTGTATGCTAAAGCTAATATTAAATTTTCATTTTCAGGATAGTGCCCCTTTAAGCAGCAAATGTGCCTGGTGAATATGCATGGACTTTGTATTGTCATTGCAATGGCAGCAGTTAGGCAGGTTATACAGTATATAGACTTTTTCAACCTAACTTAATATGTTACTATGTGACTATATAAATGTTTAGCAATGTAGTAGTGCCTCACTATCGTTGTCTGCCTCTTTTTGCACAGCTGCTGAACAGTTAAATCTTCTGCTTAAACTTATGTTAGATGGGCAACGTCTGCCCTGGAAAAAGCTTTGCACAAGCACAATTAGAATGTACAGCTGAATGAACGTGCTGCACTGCCTCTCATTGCTCCCATTCCAGAGAGCAATTTCTCATTCTAATCCCCACTTCTGTGTAAATTATAATGCTGTCGTCAGCACACTCACTTACATAAAATTAAACAATAGAAGTCCCAAACCAAGAGCACTCTGCAGTTCAGTAGCAACAAAGGTTCTCTCCAACCTCCAACACAATTCAAAAGTTCCAAGGAGTGCTACCAATCATACCTCAAAAAAAAAAGGAAAAATGGAGAAAAAAACAAGAAAGAAAATATTGTGTAGCATATATTTTCTTTCTTGTTTTTTTCTCCATTTTCTTCTTTTTTGAGGTATGATCGGTAGCACTCCTTGGAACGTTTGAACACTCACTTACATGTAAAAGCATGTTTGAAGGTGATTTAGAAGGAAAATTGGGAAATCTTTTAATTTGCACTAGGGTAAGAGAAAAATATGCATTTTCAGCAAGGGAATCTCTCCTATACATAAGTAGTGCAGACAAGTATATTCTCCTATTCTGTTCATATGCAATGGATTTTACTGTGAAGCAGCTAAAAATCTCATTAAGGGAAGATTCACAGCTATCTCTCATTTAGCTGCATAGGTATTGCTTATACAAATCTAAACAGGAAAGTAGACAAGAGGTGACAGACTCAGAATTTTTGAGCACACTCCTTAAACCGTCCTATTCGGGAGGTGACAGCCGATGGATCTTAATGTCAATTCTCCAAGCTTATCCAATGCCATGGGCAGTGTTCTTTCCTTGGAACACAACTAATTCCTCAGTGTCCATGCATCCTCCAAAACAAGTTGAGCTGTGAAACTGGGGCACTGAGCTCCAAGTGAAAATAAGAGTAAGAGAAGGAGAAATGAGCACACAATGTAGGTCAACATATATTAGGGAGGAAGTTATACATTACTAATATTATATTGGGTGCAGAGGCATTACACAAGGTACTAATTGATATATATATATATATATATATATATATATATATGCATAGAATGGACCAGCACACCGTTTTCTTCAATCAAACGTGTTTATTCAATACACACTGTATATATATATATATACAGTATATATACAGTATATATATATATATATATATTTGTAAAATGCTCTAATGTTTTGCTGGAAAATTTTAAATTTTGCCGCTTAGCTTGTATTACAAATTTTCAGTTATTTACACTCATTTAAGACAAACATGGTTTTGTTTTTTCACATGAATATATTTATTCTAACTAGTATGTTTCTGTCTTTAACTGTTTAACACCCAAAAACCCTTCAATATCTCTTTCCAGATGATTCCACAGCCTAAAAATATTTATGATGAGTACTGTAGAGAACTTGAAGTATGACTGGTACAGGTAAATAACTAACCTTGCAGTCCTGTGTTTACTGTTTTTTTTTAAATCATTATGAGACTCTCCTTTGTTATCAAATGTGTGCTGAGTGCTACTGGTGCAATTTGGAAAAATTTTTATGTTAAACTTAATATCTTTCTTTCTCAGGGACATAGCAACAGAGGCAGCATACCCAGAGGAACAGTGCCCAAGTGTATAGCAGGTCTTGCGAGAGTAAACAATCCACTTGCATCTGAAAACTGTTTATAAAAGGATCTTCTACTGACTCCCTCCCAGGCAGCAAACTGTACCACTCGTTTTGTTTTCCAAGCCAACTACCTTCACTGGGACCCAGCACACCTTATTTAAGGCTCTGCCAGTGAGTACTTGTACAGTTTAATTCTATATCTAATTTGAAGCATCTCATATATTACTATGCTGCAGTATTCCATAGTCTATTCTAGTGATACATAACCAATCACATAAAAAAAAGAGCAGAAACTGAATTATTGACAACATCACCCGGCAGTGCATTCCACAACCTCACTGTCCTGACTATGAAGACCCCCTACATTGCTTCAAATGAAAGTTCTTTTCTTCTAGTCTAAAGGGGTGGCCTCTGGTACTGTGATCCTTTCTATGGGTAAAAAGGTCCCCTGCTATTTGTCTATAATGTCCTCTAATGTACTTTGAAAGTATAAACATGTTCCCTCGCAAGCGCCTTTTTTCCAGAGAAAACAACCTTGACAGTCTACATTCATTCTTCCATCCCTCTAACCAGTTTAGTTGCACGTCTCTGCACTCTCTCCTGCTCATGTATATCCCAAGGACTGAAATCCAAAACTGCACTGCATACTCCAGATGAGGCCTCACCAGGGACCTATAAAGAGGAATAATTATGTAAAATAAAAATTTGAATTTGAATTTTAATCCCCTTATTTAAATGTAAATTTGCATGTGAGATGTATCCCAGCTGGACCATGGAAGCAATCCTAACTCGAATATTCACCACCTGCCAAGTTAATTTACAAGTCTATGGCAGAGGTCCGTTGAGCCATCTGGACATGTTAATAGCCTTCCTGACATTCAAGTTTTTTCAGGAGAAAAACTAGTTTTGAACAAATTGAATACGAATCTAATTTTTGGGTTGGAACCATTAGATCGAATATTAGACATTCAAATGTTTTCTTAAATAACCTCCCAGTCGAATTGCGAGTATATTCAAATTAAAACAATTCACATGAATTCAAAATTTGACCTTTGATGAATGGGCCTCTAAGAGTAAAAACCACAAAAACCTAAGTCTTCTCAAAGTCAATGGAACTGAGTGGACTACTTTTAATCATTTTGGACTTTTAGAGGTTTTCAGATTTTTTTTCTCTACAAATTTTCAGAAAAACTAAAACGTTTTTAGAGGTTTTCTAGGTATTTGTATTTTTTAGAGCATCATTCAGAGCTTTTGTTTGCACTTTTGATAATCAGATCTTTTCATAGATTAATGACAATTATGGTCATGTTGAGTTTGTGAGTTTTGTCATGGTTTCAAAAATCTCTAAAACCTCTAAAATCCAACCTTTAATAAATAAGCCTCCTTCTGTGGGCAATAAGCACAACTATGCACCCTGGCAAATGCCTTAGTTTGGCTTGGAAGAGGCCAGGGACGTGAAAGCACCCTATGCAATCAAGTAAGTGGTGTGTATAATTGTTTTGTACATTAAAACAGTGACTTTATCCAGCAGATAGGGAACAATACAGTTAAACAAAAAAATATAATACAGGTATAGGACATGTTATCCAGAATGCTCAGGACTTGGGGCTTTCCAGATAACTGATCTTTCTGTAATTTGTATCTTCATACCTAAACTCTACTAGAAAATCATGTAAGCATTTCATAAACCTAATAGACTGGTTCTGCTTCGAATAAGGGTTAATTATATCTTGGTTTGGATCAAGTACACAGTGTTTTATGTTCCTTGATGCGTTCTCGGAGAGTTCTCTTGGTTTGGCCAACATAAGCCAGAAGAGCTTTGGAGAAGCCGCACACCCAACATAAGCCAGCCACCTGGGCATTTGATGATATACACTGCGTATGTTAAACTACATGTATAACACCCTTGATTTTTATTGGATTACCCTTTCTGGGGTGAAAAACCCTATCCCATTGTAGTACATTGGAATAACAATTGCATTTATAACAGGGGAAGGTCCCCACTTTTCCCTTCCTTTCTTTACTTAAATCTTTATTTTTCCTTATATCTGAATGCACTTTCTTATATGCTATAAAGGGTGGTCTATCAAATGCAGTGATCTGGGGTAGATTCTCTTTTAGTCTAAGGGCCAGTGCCTCCGTATGATATTTGCAATCTGTTTACTTAACTTATTATATTGCGTCACAAATGTAACATTGCTTTCCATATTTTTCAATTACCCCTTTAAAAATACGTTGAGTAAACAGATTGCAAATATCTTTACAGTTAAAGAATCACAATTGGGGGGCGTGTCCGACCATGCTGAGAAGAAGACGTGCTTCTTTGGTGCTCCCGGGGTCCTGTTTTCAGAAAGGGCCTGTTGCTGCAGGAAATTTCCACTGCCTGCACGGGACAGAACCAGAGGGTTTGTCTCATATCTCCCCTGCTGCACGCTGCAAAAATCTCCCTCCTAGGCATCGTGCCACAGATCCGGCCGCAGCCTACACACGCCAGTAAAGCCCCGGGCTAAATTTTGCCTAGCCTTCTCTGAAACGCGCCGGAATGGCGCGGAGCAGCGCCAGTCAGACACAACACTCTGAAACTCTCTGTGAATGCATAGTGGAGAAGGGTGAGTGCATTCCAGACCCCGGGGGCGCCTTGCTTACCTGCCCTTACAAAAGCTGAGCTGCCACAGAACAAAGCATCACCATCTGATAGACCCAGACTAGTAGAAAGGCGGCATGCTATACCATGCTTCCTACTAACTCTGCACATTGAAATACACAATTGTCCCTGGGGGTGGAGTCAAGATGGTGACCTGAGCGCATGCTTCTAGCTCCCTGCTTCGTGACCCATCTGGCACCAATCCTTCACATTGTGAGGCAACTGACACAACCAACAATTGGCCTTTGTGATCTGATAACTCACGGGTACAATGGGTAAACATGGAGTCAAGCAAACTAACACGTGGCTGGACCGCTTCCTACATGCCTCGCAACAGGCAACAGACTCCGGCTCAGAATCAGCCCAGGCCGCAACCTCACTGACAGAGGATCCCAACAAGGAACCAAGGGCGGCCTCTGATCCTTCCAACAAAGAAATACTGGAAGCAATTAGGGTAGCCCATGCAAGCACCACCTCACAGCTCGATGCAATAACTATTGATGTCTCCCACATTCGCCAAGACATACAAAAATTGCGTGATTGCACTACTGAGGTAGAGCAGCGTGTGTCCCGGCTGGAAGACGCCACAGCACCCTAACCTGCCGATCTGACGCAGATCAAAAAGCAAAAAATGGCAGACAAAGTGGATGATTTAGAGAACCGCCTACGCTGCAACAATGTGAGCTTAGTTGGACTCCTTGAAGGGGTGGAAGAAAAAGACCCTGAGAAGTTCATGGAAGACTGGCTGAAATCCACAATAGAGCTTGCCCACCGGGTACCCACACGACCACTACCCCGGACGCCCCACCAAAAGACTCATAATGAGATTCCTCAACTATAGAGACCAGGACAAGGCACTGATGGTTGCCAGGAAAAAGGGGCAATTCACGCACAATGGCTCCTCACTATCACTATTTCCGGATTACTCCACTGCAGTCCAGCGGCAACAGGCAAAATTCCTGGGGGTAAAAAGGGGCCTTCGAGTGGCAGGGCTGATATATTCAATGGTGTTCCCAGCGAAGCTGCGTGTTGTGGCAGACAACTCCACTCATTTTTTCACTAATCCGGTGGAAGCAGACAAATGACTTGATGGCAAAGGGGAAAGGAGAAGCTCAACGAAGTTGCTTACTTACGAAGCAGGGAGAATACCTTGGTTAGCACAAGGACTATATCGAACCACTTTATTCCCCCGCTAAAAAGTTTTATGGTTTATTTTTCTATGTTTGAGGTACAGGTCTACCCAAGTTTGGGGGTAGACAGGGTAAGTGGAAACTAGCCTCAACGCTAGATGCCGCTGGTTCTACTGTTCACAATATATGTCTGCTGTTAAATTTAAAAATGCAACGCAATGTATTTCTCCTTTGGGAAATTAATCTAGATACTAGATGTTTGGTCTCACTGAGGCTTATTGCACAATATTCCGGATCATTCATAGCTAGTGATGCCATGAGTCCTCATACAATCATCTCCTGGAATACCAGGGGACTTAATTCAAAATACAAATTTTGGGGGGTTGTGGAAGCACTCTAAAGGCAAAATTAAAGTATATTAAAGTGTAATGGAAGTGCTACTTACAATGCACATCCCTGATCCCCTGTCTTGTCCCCTGTCTCATAGCACCCGGTACCTACCCCTTTGAATTAATGGTGGTCCTATGCTTTAAAAATAGCACCCCGTACCCACCCCTTTGAATTAATGGTGGTCCTATGCTTTTCAAATAGTACCCTGTAATCACCCCTTTGAATTAGTGGTGGTCATATGCTTTTAAAATAGCACCCGTACCCACCACTTTGAATTAATGGTGATCCTATGTTTTTAAAATAGCACTCTGTACCCACCCCTTTGAATTAATGGTGGTTCTATGCTTTTTAAATAGCACCCCGTACCCACGCCTTTGAATTAATGGTGGTCCTATGCTTTTAAAAATGGGCGTTATTTTGGGCAATCCCTCTCTCCTAAAAGCCGCATGGCAGGGGAGGATCTAGCATACAGACTGAAACCAAGGTTCAGGTCACAATGATTACAAGGAATGCTACTATGCAGAGAAGTAAAATACTTTTTATACTGTGACCATTTTTATACTGTGACCAAAACCCCAAACCCCCCGTATGGGGTTTACCTTGACGTGGTACGGTGGCTTTTCAACTTTCTGATCATAACTTTGTAACTAAAAACCCCCTGTCTTTTAAACATATGCATTTGCAATTATACTGAATTGCTTATTAGACAGGGGCCCAGGGAATGTGCATTGGAAAATAGCACTTCCATTATACTTATATATACTTTAACTTAGCCTTTGAGTGCTTCCACTTCCCTTCCCCATTTCCCTTAGTGAATATTGTGACTTAATTCAAAGTTTAAGTGGGCTGCGCTATTTGACTACATAAAGAATTTTAACTCCTCAATCTTATTCCTCCAAGAAACCCACTTAGTGGGGCAGAAACTGCTAGCTCTCAAAAAGTATTGGGTTGCACATTCCTATCATGCAACATATTCAGTCTACTCCAAAGGTATGTCTATATTAATTCAGAAAAACATTCCATTTGAACTGTTGTCCCTATGAACCAATTATTATTGTAGGTATATGATTATGCAATGCAATTTCCTATATCAAGAAATGTTGCTGGTTAATGTTTATGTGCCACCACCCTTCTCCATGTCCCTCTTGGAGCATATATTCTCTGTCCTAGGCTATTTTAACTCTACCCTAGACGCCCAAAAGGATAGACTGGGGTTCACTACCGACCACTCCACAGCACTGTATGACTGGGTGGAAAATGTTGACCTAACAGAACTCTGGAGGTGGAAACATCCAGACATATTGCAATACTCGTGCCATTCTGCCACGCACAGAACACTTTCCCGAATTGACTTGGCATTGAGTACCACGACTTTACACAATATGTTCAGATGATAGAATACCTGCAAAGGGCTTTCTCGGATAACTCTCTGCTTGCACTCACCCTTCGGGAGGGAATGGGGAAGACCCATAATTGTTGGCGCCTCAGCCCACTATGGCTCTCAATTCCACAAGTGCTGCAGCAGAGCCAACAAGAATATGCAAACTATTGGGAAACTAATTCTGGGTCGGCTTCAGCGAATACTCTCTGGGAATTAGGGACCCACAGGAGAAGTTATTACAGACCCAGTTACTGTTGAAAACACCATGGGGGACAACTACTACCTTTAGAACAATAAGGATCTGGTGATTAAACCAGCAGATAAGGGGGGAGCAGTAGTGGTGATGAACAAAAAGTATTATGTGGATACAATTGTGGCAATGCTAAATGATACCACTACATATGAGAGATTATCCACCAATCCCCTTTTTTCTGTACAGCGGGCTATCAATGATTGTGTGGATCATGCCTTAAAAATGGAGATCATTGATCAGAAATTGGCTTACTATTTGATACAGGTTAATCCAACTACACCTGTATTATACATACTCCCTAAAATCCATAAAAAATTGGACAAGCCCCCAGGGAGGCCCATAGTGGCTGGGGTTAATTCAGTGTTTTGTCCGTTGGCAAAATTTTTAGATAAAATATTTAGGGAGTATGTATTTAAAACGAAATCCTATGTTAAGGATACTGGTGATTTTATAAGTAAAATCAATATGATCAATGATCTACCTCCAGATTCCATGTTGGTAACTTTGGATGTGAAAAGCCTCTACACCTCCATCCCTCATGATGGGGGTGTAGAGGCCGTCCTGCATCACTTGGATAGGGACATCACCCTTGATGGAGCCCAAAAAAAGTTTTTGGTTACAATATTACAGATTGTTCTGGGTAAGAACTATTTTTTATTTCAGGATGAATTTTTCCTACCGATCAAAGGCACAGCGATGGGCTCGAATGTCGCCCCGTCCTATGGAAATTTATTTATGGATGTATTGGAAAATCAATTTATTTACACTGATTATGGATTTCAAGAGAACTGTAAGTGCTGGTATCGCTATATAGACGATATCTTTACAATTTGGACGGGACGACATTCTGAGCTAATTGACTTTGTAGAAAGACTTAATAGATGTACCCCCTTTATTAAGTTCACCATAAACTGTGATACGAACAATATTTCTTTCCTATATGTGATGGTAAAAAATACTAGAAAGGGCAATCTTGAGACTGACCTCTATGTAAAAACAACAGACAGAAATACATTATTGAGATATGACTCCTTCCATCCTCCACACATAAAAAAATCTTTACCCAGATCACAGGTCTTAAGGGTGAAACGTATAGTCCAAAATGAGTGTCAGCAGACTAAGAGAGTGGATGAAATGAAAGAAAAGTTTAGAAGAAGGGGCTATCCTAATAGGATTTTGGAAGGGGCTGAAATTGAGTTGAGGAGAACAGAGAGAGATAGTATCCCAGGGAAGAAGAGGATCCCTTTTGTAAATCAGTATAATGTGTTGAACAATGAGATCTCAGGTATAATACGGAGGGAATGGAGTCTATTGACTAGAAATTTCCCAGATAAAATCGCCTTTAGATCCCCGCCTGTGATGTCATATATGAATGCAGATACTATTGGAAATAAATTGGTAAAAGCGGACCTTGGTCCTTCTTTAAAATCTAAACAAACCTTTCTCAAAACGCCTAAAAATGGGACTTTTCCCTGCTGTGGGTGTAGCCATTGTAGCAATGTACTGAAAGGAGAATGGGTTTACCATCCCCTACAGGGCACTCGTATTCCCATTAAAGGTTTCTTTACTTGTACATCCACATATGTGGTGTACAATATTAAGTGTCCCTGTGGAAAAATTTATATAGGAAAGACGATAAGGAGTGTCAGGGAGAGGCTTACTGAACATAAGTCGGCCATTAGGAATAAACTAAACCAACCTGTTGCCAAGCACTTTAATGAAAATGGTCACACTGTAAGTCAACTGCGGTTTCAAATTCTGGATTCAGTCCCAAGAAGGAGACGT
Organism: Xenopus laevis; assembly: GCF_017654675.1. NCBI lineage: Eukaryota > Metazoa > Chordata > Amphibia > Anura > Pipidae > Xenopus > Xenopus laevis. The sequence continues at coordinate 58,135,791 of NC_054384.1, forward strand.
GGGGGTGACCGGGATAAGGAATTACTGCGCAAGGAGGCGCAATGGATAAGGAGATTAGGGTCACTGTTCCCAAATGGACTGAATCATGAATATGACTTGAATCCTTTTTTATTGAAATAGCTGTCCTTCTTTTAAAATGATTTTATCTTTTGTAGGTTGTTATATGGATACTGTGTATCACTTGTCTGGGATTGTAACCAACAATGGACATTATCAAGATAAGTCCCTTTTTGATACATTTGAAGATAATCAACTTATGTGATATTAAGTGATACATATGACAAATTGTAACCTTTTAAATATGTTGTATATCTTGTTAATATATGTGGTGACACCAGGGGGCACTGTGCCCAATGGTATTTAAGGTCAGGTGGTGGTGGAGTGTTTTATGCTTGACAAAGAGTGGGGTGCCGCTCGAAACGTTGCATCTGTGCTGCTGTCCTACAAATAAAGACGGTTTTAATACTATTGGAGTGCTGTCTATTAGAAGAAAATATTTGTATGGTAGAGAACCTTTGTGAACAGGTCTCTGGACGTGCACCCAAGAACCAATTGGCCGAAGTAACAGGTGCGGTTTAATTGTATTTACAACCACTACCTTTATACATCCCGAAAAACTTGCACTCCCCTACAACTAGACCACTTTCTCTCACAAAAATACTTCCCTATCACCACAAGAGGCAGCCTACCTAGACAGCCCCATTACAAAACAAGAGGTTCAGGAAAAAAAGCTACCTCCTGGTAAGACCCCAGGACCTGATGTCTTGCCATCTTCATGGTATAAAGCCCAAGGGGATCTGGACAATCTATGCACAACGCTAGCAGAGGTGATACAGACAGACACCCTACCTCCTTCATTCTACTCTGCATTAATAGTACTCATACTAAAAGAGGGGAAAGACCCAGAGAAATGGGACTCATACCAATAAATCTGACATGAAAATATTTGCCAAGATCCTTGCCACCTGATTAGCAAAAGTGGTCACCACTATAATTCACCCAGATCAGTCAGGATTTTTGCCTCAAAAATCACCAGCTATAAACCTTAGAAGACTCCACACACACCTTCAAATTAATCACAAAAATAAAGGCTCTAGGATAGTGGTATCCATCGACTGTGTGAAAGCATTTGACTCAATAGAGTGGCAATACTTGTGGGCAGCAATGCGCAAATTTGGGTTTGGCCCAAACTTTGTTAAATGGATTTAATTGCTATAAAAACCGCTTATCCCAAATCAGAGTGAACAATGTAAACTCAAAGACTTTTCCATTATCCCGAGTACGCGGCAGGGATACCCCCTCTCACCCCTTTTGTTTGCAATCGCCACACAGCCCCTGGCCCTCAAGATTCGCCAGTCAGCAACAGTACAAGGCTTTCAGCTAGGTGCCTTAGAGGACAAATTGGCCCTCTATGTTGATGATTTACTGCTATTTCTTGGGGATCCTAACTGATAATTGGAAAATGTCCTATATATACTGGATGACTTCCGGGACTTCTCAAGGGCTAACTATAAACCGGGAGAAATCCATAATTATGCCTCTAGATACTCCCCTAACTCAGGATGATACTATAAAAGGGTTGACACAAGGTTTAAATATTTGGGCATCCATGTTTCTGCTGATAGCAATTCCTTTATGACTAACAATTTAGAACCTATCCTGATACGCTTCAAACAAGTTCTTGCAACCTCGACCAAACTTCCTCTGGCCATATGGGGATGGGTAAATATATACAAAATTGTGTACTTGCCCAATTTTTTGTATGTACTATGAACTCACCTGTTCAGATCCCAATCTCATTCTTTAAAAAAGTAACAACCCTGCTTATTTCCTTCCTTTGGGCCAACAAAACTCCTAGTTTTTCTGGCTGTCCTTAACTGCCCCCATTGATAGAGGGGCTCTTGCGCTTCCCCACCTCTTCCTCTACTATATCCATGGTTTCACCCCCAATGATGAAAATCCAAACACTATACTGTTGGGGAATGTGATGGTCTTGTTAGAGGCACTACGTAACATTCCTTACAGGAAACTTAGAGGTTACGATGCATTTCCAACCGTAATCACCACCCCCTACCGGGCATGGATGGCAGCATGTAAAATCTCAAAAGTAGCCATATCTCTTATATCCCCTCACGTACTCCTTTGGAACAATGCCAATCTGCCCCCCCTGCATGAATTGCAGGACTTTCACTGCTGGCCCCAGCTGCAGGTCAGATCCCTAAGCGACCTCCTAGTCGACTCCAAGTTTCCCAACATGGACCAGTTGAAAGACTCAATGGCCCAAAATACGATTCAATGGTTCCTGTATATGCAGCTTAGAGAAGCTTTTTATGCACAGATCTCTACGCTCCAGATCACATATACCACCCCTAAGTTCGAGGAGATCTTATGGGATCCTAAAGGAGACAAAATAGTCTCTAAGCTTTATAAGTCACTAATCACTTGCCTCCTGACACCATTTGATTTGCTTGCTGGGAATAGTAGAAGGCGTACTTCCCCTGATTAAGACCAGAATTCTTATTAAAACTCTTTTAGTCTATGCTAAAAAAGCACTGGTCATGAAATGGATGGCCCCCAGCCCCCCACTATGCAACAGTGGTTGTCATTGATAGAAAAGGCTTTGGTAATTATAAAATTGACATATGAAGCGAGAAGATGCCCCACCAAATTTGAGAAAGTATGGTCGCCCTGTTTGGAATTACACCCAGAACAAGAACCGTGAATGTGTAATGTATTGACCCACACTGTGTGACTATGTCCACGAATTATCTAGTATGTAACAACTAAATATTTGTATATCACTGAATTTGTACAGCAGACAGTTATATGTTAACTTTACTTTATGTGTTTTTTTTTTCCCTTTGTATTATCACCTTTTATCCCCAACCACTTCCCTCCCCTCCCTGTTGAAAAGCAATAAACCTAAGCTTTCAAAAAAAAAAAAAAAAGAATCGCAATTAACTGATGTGGGGAATTCATTAGGTTGTGTAATGCAGCCACTGAGTTGTATCTAAAGCTGGCCATAGACGCAACGATCAGATTGTACGAATCGAGGATTTGTACGATTTTCGGACTGTGTATGGAGAGTCCCGTCATTTTTCGTCCGGTGGAGATTGGTCATTTGGTCGATCTGACAGGTTAAAAGATTTCTGTCGGATGCGGGTAATATCTCTGCATGTATTGCCGATCATACGATTTTCAGAGGGAGACTGTCACTAGCTTTGGTCGGACATAACTATAGTACAATTGCTGTCAGGGGCAGAACATTGGCTAATCTGTTCTTTTGTACTTTATTTGATCTGAATGGTTAGTGGCAATTCGGGAGATGGGGAAGTCCGATCGTACGATGATCCGTATGATCGGATCTTTGCGTCTATGGCCAGCTTAAGCAATACTACATACTGGAAAACACAGTAAGATACAATGGAAGACAATTAGGCAGTGCAACATTGTATAGTGTATAGAAATGCAGATTAAAAAAAGAGATGCAGAGATCTTTTCTCTCAGAAAACATGATTTAACTAAAACATTTCACAAATGGAAATGGATATCCTTCTCCCCCAACTCTTCTTATTACTGCACTATGCCAGATGTCTACATGAGTAGTTACATAGTTACCATTAAGTTGGGTTGAAATAAACTGCCATCAAGTTCAACCCCTCTAAATGAACCCCAGTGCAGATAAATACACATACTTATACAAACCTCTTTATTGACTCATATATAGACTATTCAAAAGCATACATTTTATTCACACCTTTTCATTTTATATATGAAGACAGGGGTGATCCTAGCCCCCTTTGCCAAAAGTTATTATGGAATGTATGCGCTTCCTGTAATAGAGATTTCCCCAAATAGTGTGTCTTTTTCCTGTCCGAATGATCTTTAGTATCTCTTAAACTGCGTGGTGTTTAGGAATGGGCCTCTTAGGTCATGAAGCGGTTAATGATCTCCCCCTCTCCAAACATACACTGCAACTCCGCTCAACCTCAGAGACAGAAAAACAAAAAAAGCAGTTGTACACCGCTGTGATATAGATATAGAGCCCCTGCTTAGTTATTACTTACAGGATCCTCTAGACTTGAGTCATGTGTAGGTGATACTTCACAATGCAGCTCTATTTGCAATTTCGTCCATTGCCTTCTGTTCCACTGCTCCACATGTGCCGGATCACTTCCTGAATCCTCTGCTATGGGTTCTCCCTTGGACCAAACTGCACATTCCAGGCTAGGAAATCATTTCGGGCAAAGCAGGGAAAGCACTCAAAAAATAGGATTTCAAATTCATTATAATAAATAGTACACACTTACATTTAAAATTGCAGTTTCTGGCCTAACGCATTTTGTGAACAATTCACTTCATCAGAGGCTTCTGTTCAACCTTAGTCGCAGGTCCAGACTGAGAATTAAAATAGGCCCTGGCATTTCAGGTACACAGAGGCCCAATCAGCCCACATAGAGGCCCAAACAGCCCACGAAATATTGACTTTCTATGGGACCTTATAGCAGCCCCTCTGGCATTTGCCAGAACCCACCGATTGCCAGTCCGGACCTGCTTAGTCGGTTAACCTATTTGTACCCATCATCATTGTATTACCATTTCTCATTGATTAATAGGTAAACAGCATCACAAAATTGATGGTAAATAAATTAGTTCTTAAAATATCCATAAAAATTTTAAAAGTCAATTAACAGTATATACACATCAGGGGATCCCAAATTAAATATATGTAAATAAATATATGTATATATCAATCTGTAAACATTATATAAAACAATTGATATCCAATTCTATGTTGAAACCGCAAGGCTGTAAAGTTTTCAAAGATATTATCCATTGGATTTCCTCATGAGATATTATTTGAACATTATTTCCATCTCTCCAGTTGTTTGTTTTATGTGAGATTCCCATAACTCTGAATCCACTTGGATCATTATTATGGCACTGGAGGAAATGTTCAGAGATACTATGGGGCAGATTTATCAAGGGTCGAATTTCGAAGTGAAAATAAATTCGAAATTTGACCATCGAATATGCTAGTTCGACATTCAAAGTTGAATTCGAAGGATTTTGAAGATCGTACTTCGAATCGAATGATTTAATCGTTTGATCGTACGATTTTACAAAAAAATCCTGTGACTTCTCAAAACTTAGCCAAATACTGGCTATAGGTTCTAGGAGGTCCCCATAGGCTAACATAACAATTCGGCAGGTTTAAGGTGGCGAAGTGTTGAAGTTTTTTTAAGAGACAGTACTTCGAATGGTCGAATAGTCTAAGCATTTTCACTTCGAATTGAAGTCGAATTTGGCCTATTCAATGGTCGAAGTACCCAAAAATTACTTTGAAATTTGAAGTTTTTGAATTTGAAAATTCACTTCAAATTCACTTCGACCCTTAGTAAATGTGCCCCTATGTGTTTTTAAACCCCTTTTTAATATCTCTTATGTGCTATCCTAGCCTTACTTTTAGTTTTCTAGTGGTTCTGACATCATACTGTTTTTCACAAGGGCATTCTAGCAGGTATGCTACATTGGCTGTATCGCACGTTATTAGTTGATTCATTTTATACTCCTTAATCGTTTGATTTGATTTGATCTGAACTCACATATCAGTCTTGAGTGTTTTTTAGTGTTTTGTAAGCAAAACATTGCATACACTTGTAGAATCCCTTATTATTTCTTTTTTTTGTAACTTATTTTTTATTGTAAATTCTGTCAAAGGGTAAATCACAGTGTAAAATTGACATTTTATGTATAAAATATACAACATGTTTCTCGACATAACAGATGTTATATAGCATATGGGGCAATGCGGTTGCGGAGGGGAATGGACAAGTAAGGCCTTGGATGGAATCTGGCTGGCCTAGCTAAACCTCCTTAGGCATCCTATTCCTTCGGTGAGTTACCCATAAACATAAGGAACACAAAGCAGGGAAAACACAAAAATTGTGCTAGCATAGTTAGACAATAGTTGGAATATAAAGATTATGTGAAAGCCAAAGGGGAGAGAAATATACAGAAATCTCAGAATCCCTTATTATTTCTGAGCCATATTGGAGAGACTAGCCCCTTTGCCGCCTGAGACAGCTTACTGCTGCTGCCTCCCCCCCCCAGCGCTCACCTTTTTTTTAGCTCTGTAGGGGGTCCAAGGGGGTCCAGGGTGCTATTGGTCTCGCTGTGCTAGAAGAGCCAAATGGTCTGGTTTTTGCTGCCCATGGGCCGTTGCTGCCTGAGGCGAGTTTTAGTGATGGGTGAATCTGACCAGTTTCAGCAAAAATTCACGGAAGAGCGAAATTTTGCTGAAATGCAGTGAAGTCTATGGGCGGCAAAATGTTTTTGACAAATTTTTTATGTGGAAAAAGTTTTTTCAACCATTAGAATCTATAAGCATTATTTTCATGGTGAAAACATTTTGGTCATCACTAGTGAATTTTTGAACTCACCTCATTGGTGCAGCACTGCTGTATGTAAGTATAAATGGCTTTAATTTATTAAACTGGGAGAGAGAATAAAAAACTGCAATGATCCTTGCTCCTTTTACTGTCAGGCACAAACTGTCAGGTACAAACTGGCGGTAAAAACCGGTGAATAAAACAACTACAGTAACTGGTGAACTGTAAAACAATGTATCAGAAGCCATATTAACTTGTAGGTGGTCACTTTGTTGTATAAAGTTGCATTTCTACTGAGATCTAGTGAAAATACTGTTTACATAATGAAAGAAGATTTAACTGTAAACAAAATTCCAATACTTTTTACTTTATGTTTGCAAGCTTTAGTAGTGTGAATAAAACAGCTACTGTAACCAGTGACCTGTAAAACAATGTTTCAGAAGCCATATTCAAGTGAAGGAGAACTGAGATGCTCAACTGGTTGGAAGCTAAACTTGTAAGTTAAAAAGAAAAAAAATATAGCTCTCAGTTGAAATTGCATTTACAAATACTTTTGAAACCTCTGAAAATGTTTAATTATCTTATATTGCAAAATTGCTTAAACCTTTTTCTTTACTGCAAAAAAAAAAAAAAAGTTTTGTATGGAGGACTCCTTTTCGGTGTAAAGAAAATATCTGAATCCAGAAAACAAATAAATCCAAAAAACAAGTGTCAAGAACAATTGCAAAATGACTGGTTTATTGCACAAGATCAGTTGTAATTAATTCAATTTGCAGGCATCCACAGCTCACAGCAACTATTGCAGTCATTTGTATAACCTGCCCTAAAAGAATAAGAACATACTGTACTAATTGTAGGGGGATTGTGAAGCCATCACTTTGTTCAGAACTGTAGATCAGTTGGAATCTTGCACTTCATTACTTGTAATCGTTTTTTTTTGTTTTTTTGTTCTATTTGTACGTAATTGTTATTCTTCCTTCCATGATTTTTCTTCCAATGGATATTCTATGTATTTCACCGGTTTGGGTTTTATTTTTCAAATATTAAAGAAATCTTTTCATCAGACATCTATCAGCACCAGCAGATCATCTCCAGCAAGCCAAGAGGAAAAAAGAACATGCCCATAAAGCCAGCTGCTATTTTAGTTTTAAACATTACTCAATCTGAATTTAAATACACGGTGACTTCTTAAAGCATCCGATTTGTTGCAAAAGGGTTGCATTATATAGCCAATCAACTTGTGATTATGGTTTCCTTTGAAAAGATAATTATTGATTTCACCTACTGTTCCTGTTCCTGCTTCTTCTTTCTTCATGTGGATATGAAGAAAGCTTGATTTCTCATTCTACTGTGCATGTTTTGGCCCCCATGTTGAGAAAAAAGAAGAAGCCACAGAAGAGGATCGTGGAGCTTGCTGAAAAGACCAACAATGCTTTACAGAGTTTATACATTATTCACATCATTCCCTGCCTTAGCAGAGCATACAATCTATATTTCCTACCACACACAAATACTATGGGTTTTCTCATATGTTGAGAACATACACCTTACTTGCAGTTTTCTGGTTGCAATCCAAGCTATAACCCTAACTCTGAAATGCAGCAATTGCTTACCACTTTGCTGCTGATGTTTATACTTCCATCTGTAAGTTCTACCAGACAGCTAAAGTTCGTTCTTTTGGTTGTGCAGGAGGATGGGTATGTTTAATGGGTCTGGAGTTACTGTGTCACATACTAAAAAGAAAAAAAATTGTAAACAAAAGAAAGCAAAACCCCCAAAGAGGAATGCATTGCTCTAGATATAAGGCCTAGACCCTACTTCATATTTGTGAAAGCAAGCAAGACAAAGAGGGCCTTTGTTACATGCTTCAGGGCAAGATGGAGAGTGAAAAAAGGGGGAAGTTGTTCTGGAGCCAAACAGAAGCACTGTAGGATAGGTTGGGGTGGCATTCCCCTTCCACCCCACCCCAACTAGTGCATCATCCAGATGCACATGTTAGGGAGCATCATAAAGTATAGTGTGCAAAGGAGCACTGTACTTACTATGTGCTTTATGACAGGCAGTATGGACAGAGCTTCCCTGTGTGCATTAGAGCGCAACAAGAAGCTAGGGTTGTGACACAGGATGCAGAGGTTGCTGTGGGCCCAAAACTATTTTTGGGGTCGGGGCTGGCTCTTTATAATTATGCCAATAGTTAAGGCCATAACAAAACTGGAACTGGTGAAAAGCCTGCTTTACAAACTGAAGTACTTAACAGGAGGGAAAATATTACTTTTTTTTGTAACTTAAATTTTTATTTTTTTTAAAGAGTAAAGAAATTGCAGTTACAGTCAAGGTGAAGTATAAGAGATACATTGTAGTTCACATAAACAATTGGTATCCGCTTTTCATAATTGTAGATCCTACCTTGTAGCCTAACATATACATTTCCGCAATTGCGGACTGTGAGTAATGCAATTATAAATAATAAGACCAAAGTAAATACTCAACAAAAAGAATAGAAAGAACCAAAAATAAAAAGACATAACAAAATAAGTAAACAGAACTAAGGTTAGACTCAGTGCCGTACAATTTAGCTCCCAATGTCCCAGTGGAACCAAGGATATTCATGCAAGTGTCCTCCTCCCTCCCCAGGTCTATAGACCATGGCCATAAGCAAAATTAAAGGAGGCGGAGGTCCCAAGGTGTCCATATTCTCAAAAACTGAGGTAATTTATTTTGTAACAATGCAATAGTATGTTCAAATCTTTTATTACTTTCAATTCTATTGTTTATTTCTGACCAGGATGGAATAGCTGGTGACTTCCATTTAGATGCTATGGAAATGCGTATTACTGTCAGTATATGGTTAATCAGTTTCTGAGTGTGTTTAGGTTGATTCTCAAAGGGATTCCCCAATAAGAAGGTAGTAACCTCCAAGGGAATATCTTCATGCATCAAACAATCTAGCAGTTTTTTAACCTCTGACCAGAATGGCTGTATACAGGGGCATTCCCAAAATATATGATATAATGTGCCAGTATTCAGGCACCCTCTCCAACACAGTGGCGAAACATCTGGAAATATATTATGCAATCTAGAAGGAGTGAGGTACCAACACATTAGTATCTTATATATATTTTCCTTTTGCCTTACATAGGTAACGCTACTTTTAGCATTGAGCCAAATATCCAACCAATCCTCCTCAGGGATTTCGTAACCAAGTAGAGTCTCTTTCACATAGTTATGCTTGTAATCTGTTACGTGAGTAGGGTCATTAATCAATCTATATATTTTGGATATCAGGCCCTTCTGTGGCAAACCTTTGAGCACTAGGTTTTCAAATTCAGTAGGAGCCCTAAATGTTCTAATAAATGGATCGGCATAATGTCTCATTTGAAAGTAGAGATATCAGGGTATGGCAATGCCAAATGTTTTAGCAATCAATTAATCTAAAGTAAGCATGATCGTTTGTGAAGTATTTAATAAATCAGAGATCCTGAATAACCCTACTTATTCCTCTGGTTGGCTACCCCAGAATGTTTTTCCTGGCTGAAATGAAGGGTTACCTCTCACAGCAGTTATGGGGGAGTAGGCTGAGGACAGTTTATATTTGATCTTTAATTTCCTCCATAAATTCAATGTTAGCGCAATAGCATTTAACATCACAATTTTAGGCAGCGTAATCCCTGGGGTGGGCCAGAACCATATATTAGGATGGTAAGGAAGGAACTGTGAGTTTTCTATATGTGTCCAATGCGATTTGGGGGTCCAAGAAGACCATGCCAATTATTGCCGAAGTTGGGCAGCCTCATAATATTGATGTAAGAGTGGAACTCCAAGTCCTCCCTGGATAGCTGATATAGTTAAAGTCTGTCTATTGATTCTATGTTTCTTTTTTTCCCAAAAAAAAATCTATGAATTGCTGTCTGTATTTCTTTAAAGAATTTCTGTGGAATAGGTACTGGTAGGGTTTCAAATAAGTATAAGAATTTGGGCAAAATGTTCATTATTAACAGAGCTAATTTTCCCAACCATGAAATTGGGTATGTATGCCATTTGAGAAGGGTAGACTTTATCTTTTGTGCTAGCGGAACAAAATTTTGTCTAAATAGGCCTTCATATGTAGGAGTGATTTTAGTTCCTAAATAGGATATATAATCCGTCTTCCAGTTATATCTATATTGCGTACGTAAAGCTACTTTCACATGGGCTGGCAGTCCTACAGGAAGAGCTTCTGTTTTAGATACATTTATTTTTAGCCTGATAATCTCCCATAGCAATCTAGTAATTCCTGAAGCGCTGGCAGTGAAGTTTGGGGGGACGTTAATGTTAATATTACATCGTCTGCATAAAGTGCGATTTTATAATGTAAAGACCCTATAGTTATTCCTTGTATGGTCTTGCTCGTTCTGATAGTTGCTGTTAGGGGTTCAATGCTTAAAGCATACAACAGGGGGGAAAGGGGGCACCCTGTCTTGTCCGATTTAGAATCTTTATCGGGGTTCTAATCCGTGCAGGCAATTTTAAGAAAGTACTAGGTGTGGTATATAATGCTTTTAAAGCTGTTAAATATGGGCCTGAGAGATTTAAATGGGTAAGTAAAGCAAATAAATATGACCAGTCTAAGCGGCCAAAGGCTTTTTCCATGTCTAAGCTCAGTACCAACATTTCTTGACCTTTTTTCTGTACCAGATCAATTATATTAATAAGCCTTCATGTGTTGACCCCGGCTTGTTGCCCCTGAATAAATCCCACTTGATCCATATTTATCAACCGAGGTAAGAGAGGAGCTAGTCGATTTGCCAGATCAGAATTCAATAGTGCTATAGGCCTATAATTCGATCAAAGAGTATGATCCTTACCTTCCTTCGGCATCAAGGATAAATATGACATAAGCATGGAGGAAGGTATAGGTAGGCCTCTCATAAACATATTAAAGAGCTCTACAAGATGCGGGGCTAAAATGCTAGAATATAATTTGTAATATTGATAGGGATCGCCATCAGGGCCAGGAGCCTTTGCATTTGGAAGGTCTTTCAGAGTGCTAAGAACCTCTCTTAAAGTGATGTCTTTATTTAAAATCTGAAGATCTTCTTCCTGAAATTTTGGCAATTTAGCCTGCTGGAAAAAGGTCTCAAGGGATAAAGGGGATGGCGATTTGCCTGATCTAATGTTATACAAATTAGTATAGTATGACTGAAACTGGTCAGTGATCTCGTCAGGGCTATAAACAGATTGACCGAGGCTGTTCTTGATAGATTTAATCACCATTTGTGCTTTTTGCTCTCTTAGTCGTCTAGCTAACAAGGTATGTTGCTTATTACCTTTTTCGTAAAATAATTGTCTGGTCCATATCAGTGCCTTTTCAGCCTCTGCCTGTTTCAAAACACAAAGGTCTTTTCGTATTGACAGAATTCTATCTAAAACGGAGTCAGAGTTGGTCTGATTATACTGCGTCTCATAGTGCTTGAGCTTGGTAGTGAGGGTTAAAAATTGCTGCCTCGAGGCTTTCTTTTTTGCCGCTGTTATGGCTATAATACTGCCCCTAATGGTTGCCTTATTTTGCACTGACCCCGTATTAAATTGGAAGAGCTCCTTCAACGCTCGATCTATAGCGTCAAAAGCTACTTTATCATGAAGTAACGTTTCATTAAGCCTCCGATGAGGCTCCCATAAAATCAAGCGTAAGCTGAATAGGGGCATGATCAGACCAGGTAATCTGAAGGATATCTGTTTTATAAGGGATTCTAAGGCATGACTGAGATAGCAAGAAATAATCCAACCGTGAATGTACTTTATGAACTGCAGAGTAAAATGTTTATGTCTCCCAGTCGGGTGATCTATGCGCCATATATCGTACAGCAGAACTTGATTAATAACCGTCCTAAGTCCCTTAGAAAGGGAGCGAGATTGGAAATCAGGAGATGGGACGTTATCTATCTTCTAGTTGTATAAGGGGAACATTAAAGTCTCCCCCCATATGATATATGTGGTCTGAAATGAGGCAAGTCTGTTGCATACCTTTTGAAAAAATGTAACTTGTCCTTTGTAAGGGGCATAAATATTTACTATTAATAGGGAGTTGTCTCCCAAGGTACCCTCCAATATTAGATAACGCCCATGGGGATCATTGATAGTCTGCATAACTTGTAACGGGCAGTCTTTATGAATGTGTATTGCTACTCCAGCTTTTTTAGTAGTAGAGGAAGCATAATATGCATAATTTTATCCAATTATCATAGGCAATAACAAAGTCAAGTTCAGTCCGCCAGTACCTGAACTACGTAGGAGCTCACATAGCTTCCAGTGGGGGAGAAGAAGCCTAGTATCTGTCTCGAGATGAAAAAAATAGAGATGGTAGTACTCAAACTTCCAGAAGGATGGAGATGAGGAATTCTCAATAATAATCCGCAGAACGCTTCAGAGCGCTTCTCCTCCTCATAATTCACAACTCCTCTGTGTTAAGTCAACAGTCGTGTATTCTAATTTATCAGTGCGGTCACCCAACTCTCTTAGCTCAATATGGACCTCTCTGATCGCAGTAGCTACCACGTCAGAAACAGTTTTAGATATGGTCTTGGTAATGCCATGCTGTAACTGCGTTAATTGAGCTGTAAGTGTCTGCAGCGTGACCGGAGCATTATCAGGCGTGCTTGTGTCTAATAAAGTATTTGCCCCTGGGGCCATCTGACCTGACAGATTCTGACTGCTTTGTCATCTCCTGTTCACTCCGCACAAAGTCTGGAGACGATGCCGACACATTTGATTTCGCCATTGCTTCCAGTGATCCACCATCTTGGCCTTGCGCGTTGCGCCCAGCCGCCACCTTACGCAGGTATGGTGACATAGTTATGTGCTGGTCTTTTGGCTTTTTTTCCCCATTACCAGTTTCTTTATGTGTTCTGCCGACAATCGCCTCCCAGAGAGAAAAATATGCGAGCGATTGCTGTTGTTCTGGGAGAATATGCTCGATTTCCTCACGGAGCTCTTCGGTTTAGCGTGCGCTCGCCATCAAGGTTAGCCACGCCCCTGGGAAAATATTACTTGAACCCCATCTGGGCCTTTGTGTGACTGATTTACAACAGGATGAATTCATGTGTTAACTACCATTTTACTGACTTAATCATTTCAGTAATTTCCTATGCAAATAAACATGTCACATCTCCAGCCATGAATAGTTGTTAGAAAGTAATGAAAGTTGAACCTGTATCAGAATACAAATACTGGTATATCTAACATAATGTAACAGCCAATCTGGTCTAAATGTAAGATAAATTGTCTAGCATCAGTAATTATTTTAAGCAGCTTTTTAAGGACAAACATAAAACAACAACACGTAAGAGGGTAAACTGCATACTGGAAGGTTGGGCTCTGAATTGTAGGCGGTTCAAAGACTTTATGTACAAATGACAGTTGGGAATTGGGTATACGTCTCATGCTATATTGTTTCTGTATTGTTTCTGATCAGCTTTGCTTCTGTTTTGTTCAAAAAGTTCATTGTCTCTAAGTTATTTAAAGGGGAAGAAGAGGAGGGAAATGTTAGGCTAAGGTTCTGTCTCGGTGGGGCCCAGTGCAACTTATTGTGAAGGATTCTCTGGAAGGAAAGATTGCCACTGAGTGTTTAATTGCTGTGTTTGCTGTTAAATAATGAGCCTGATTTTGGCTTCCTGGACTAAAACTATATGTGTAAAATGTTGGACAGCAATACTGTTACATTTCAGAGTTTTGTATTTATTCTCAGGATCCCATTGACCTCACAACATTATTATGGATATATGAAAACATACTATTCAATATGTTATACCAATTGTGGTGTTTATACAAATGGCCTGCGGGTGTCACTGTGCATACACAGAACTTTCTGTACAGTTTAAAAGGCAAAGAGAAAGTTACTGTTGTATAATGCCTGCATGACTCTGCTAATAAAGCATTACTTGAATATACTTTAGTCATCCTCGGCTACCCAAAACATAACAAATGGCAACAGGGATGGCTCTTCTACCTCTGCAGCAGCCTGCACCTTTTCTTCCAAACCCTGGTGAGCCTACCATATCGTTTAATGCTTGGAGCCGTATGTTTAAAAATTACATTATTGCTGCTGACCAAGGGGAGATTACTGCTACTAGAAAGCGTGCTTTACTTATTCACTGCCTGGGAGCAGAGGGACAGCATATATTCTATACATTACCATTACCTGATGATACTTATGAAACTGCTCTTAATGCTATAAAGAACTTTTTCGTGCCAAGAGTAAATGCGGTTGTTGAAAGATATAAATTCCGCCAACGTGCACAGTGTAATGGCGAATCCACATAACAATTTGTAGCAGCTTTGAGAGAGCTGATTGTTACCTGTGAGTTTGGGAATCTAACAGATGAAATGCTAAGAGACCAAATAGTGGAAAAAACAAACTCACCTCGCATTAGAGAGAGACTGCTCCTAGAGCAGGATTTAACCCTTGCAAAGGCTATTACAGTTGCTATCCAAATTGAAACAGCATTATCAGAGGCTAAAATTCCCAGTCTGAGAACTGCTGGGAATGTACAGATTGTGAATTCAACACTGTGGCCTAATAATGCACAGTCACAGGCAAAATACAGTGCTAAGGAAAGGGATTCACCTACACTGCAAAACCATACAGCAAATACAAATAGAAAATACTGCTTTCGCTGTGGTTCAACACAACACACTGCAAATCATGTTACATGTGCTGCAAAAGCTAAACGGTGCCACAACTGCACAAAAGTAGGACATTTTGCTAAGATCTGCCGTAGTTCTGCTAAGATGTTCATGAAGTCACTACTACAAATGTCACAGTATTAAGTGTCGATAAAGCTGGTACATTTATTCCAGACAAGTTTATATGCACTGTCAGTGTCAGTACTGCTTCTGCTGACAAGGGACACTCCATTAAAGGAGAAGGAAAGCTATGGAGGCATTTTATTGCCAATAGATTAGCTGCAATAGTGCAAGCTAGAATGCTATATTTATTCTGTAGAACGTTTTACCATACCTGAGTAAAAAGCTCTAGAAACCCTCTGTTTGTTTAGAATAGGAGCTGCAGTATTAATGTGGTGTGACATCACTTCCTGCATGAGTCTCTCCCTGCTCTGGGCTCAGATTACAGTAGATAAGGGAGGGGTGGGGGGAGAGGAGCAAACTGAGCATGCTCTTGCCCAGGGCAATGAGGTTTAAGCTGAAGGCAGGAAGTCTGATACAGAAGCCCATGAGTACACAATAGAAGGAAAGAAATGCTGTGTTTCTTTTGACAGGGGACTCAGAGCAACATTACTTTGGGGGTTTACTGGTATATTTAGATGGACCTTTCTGATAAGGCTTACTTAGTTTTAACCTTTCCTTCTCCTTTAACCTGATGCTTGATACAGGTTCAGCTGTTTCTATACTACCAAAGGATTTTTTCTTGAAATACTTGCCCTGATACTGGTCAGTTACTTAAAGGATCCAATCCCTGTGCTTGGTTGCTTGCCAGTGACTGTACAATTTGAATCAAATACTACAAAATCTGACTTTTACATTGTGAATAAGGGTACTGCTATACTTGGAAGGGATCTCTTTGCTGCATTAAACCTACAATTAGTTGATGGCCACATTACTACAGCACTAGTGCCTGCCACACATCCAGTATCTAAAATTTCACCACAAAGCAACACTTCACTGGGCTGTGCAAAGAACTTGATACACAAAGTTAAGGTGAGAACAGATTTCAAACCAGTACCATTTCCTGATTCAGCATGGGAAAAACTTGCTATTGATATTGTCGGTCCTTTTACAGATGCTCCTATAGACTGCAGATTTGCTATAACCTTGATAGACTGTTACAGTAAATGGCATGAAATTGCATTTGTTTCTCATTTAACATCAGCTACAATAATAACATTTATGTCTACAGCAGAGAAGTTAATCCAAAGGAGTTAATATCAGACAACGGACCACATTTTCTCTCTTCTGAGTTTGAATGCTTTCTGAGAGAGAGGAATATTGTGCATAGGAAATCTTCAGTGTATTACCCAGAAGCAAATGGAGAAACCGAGCGATTCAACAGAAGTCTGAAAGAAACACTTCAGACAGCAAATTTTACTGGGAAATCTTGGAAAGTATTTACAACAGAATTCCTACATAATTTGAGAGCAACGCGCCATGCAACAACCCAATCATCTCCAGCTGAATTATTACATGGCAGACAGATGCGCACTAAGTTACATGTTGCAGACATCAAACTTCCACAAAATACTGTGCCTACAAAATCATCTACTGCTGACATTGCGAAACGTCAACAAGCCTAAATGCAAGGCTTATACTGACAGAAAACGTGGTGTCAGAGAAGTACACTTTCAACCTGGATCTTTAGTCAGAATGAAGAAACCAGGAATACTGAAACAAGGACAATCTAAATTTACTACACCACTTGAAGTGAGACGCCAGTGAGGATCATACACATATGAACTGTCTGATGGATGCATATGGAATGCAAGTTGTCTTGCTCCTGTTAGATATGACTTTGGAGAAGCTCCATTTGATGAAGGACATTTCCCTACTCCTGATGTCAACTGCAATAGGCCTGAAGAAAGTGAATTTTAATCATATGTTGGGTGGTCCCTCACTCCAAAGTTATCCAGGCTCTATCCAACAGAGTCAGTGGCACCGTCCAAGCCACACAATATCCAAGGAATAGGCAAAAGTTCACTCTGGAGAGCCAATTTGAATCCAGTGATTTTTTATTCAGACACACAACATGTTTCGGACAGACATGTCCTTCATCAGGTGCTAATTACAATGTGTTTTCACTCCAACTATTTATTCACCCCATTTCACCAGCAAGTTCATCAGCTCACCCAATTAGGCCAGACAAACGTAATTAAATAAAAACAATACCAAACAGAATACTGCCATCTTGTGGCCTATTCGTAAAAGGCATAAAAGCAACTGCACCAAGTATACAAAGTATCATAAATAGTAACAATAAATAGTACAAAAGTCATCATATTGAAATAGTTACAATAAATAGTACAAAACGTATCCGATAAAGGAGATAGTATCAGAATAGTTTCAAAGTCCTACCCTTAAGACATATTCGATCCAGATTCATGTCAATCATTTTTCAGTAATCTTTCGGTAAGTAGAAAGCAGTCTAAAGAAAAGCAACAGTATAATAGTATAAAAAGCACTTTAAACTGAATGCATCATTTATCCCACATGGTTCTAGTGTATTTAAAATATCAATCCACTTCGCCTCACATTGGAGGAGCATTCTTTTCCTATCACCACCACGCGAAGGCAAATTAATTTCCTCTAACACTTGCCATCTTAAACTCGCACTATTGTGTTTGTGTTCATAAAAATGTTTACCTACAGGAGTGTGGGTTTTAATATTAGATGGGTCATAATTTGTAATCGATTGCTTGTGTTCACCTATCCTTATACGTACTTTTCTTTTTGTTTGACCAACGTACATCTTCCCACATGGACATTTTAAACCATATACCACATATTCAGAATTACAGGTACAGTAGTGTTTGATTGGTAATCTATTACCCCTTAAAGGATGTGTCGCAATTTAAGCAGGGGAAAGTTCCCATCTTAGGGGGACCAATAAATCGAGTAGTGTTCCTGGCATGTGTAATATCAGATTTGACCAATTTGTCTGCCAAATTCCGTCCTCTCTTATATGAAAAAATGGGCCTTTCCTTACAATATCTGTTTAAAGTTGGATCTGTCTGCAACATTGGCCAATATCTCTGTACAATTTTTTCAATTTCCTTACTCTTAGGGCCATATGTAGATACAAAAGGTATACGTTCTCTTTTAGTGGTGTCATACTTTTTCCTATTTCCATGTAAAAGGGAATTTCTTTCAATTTTTAATACATCATCACGCATTCGCCTAAGGGATTCTCCATTATACCCTCTCTCCACAAATTTATCAATCAGGTTATTACTGCTCACTGTATTTGTGATCATCTGAGGTAATACACCTAATCCTAAGAAATTGGCCCTTAGGTATCCCTTTCAGTGTACTTGGGGTATGGAAGCTGCTTTTAAGCAACATATTATTACATTCCGTCGGTTTGGAATATGTCAGTTTCTAATTGATTGCCCCGTTTGGAGACTTTTACGTCTAAATAATGTACATAATTAGTATTAAAATCAGCCGTAAATTTAATAGTGTTATGTTTCAAATTAATGAGCTCAAGGAAGGTTTTGAGACTGCTTTCATCACCACTCCAGATCAGGAAGATGTCGTCCACATATCTGTAGTAGCATTTTATAAAATGCCGAAAGTCAGTATTGCCCAAAATAATTGTCTGTTCAATAAAATGCATGAAAATATTTGCATAGCTTGGAGCAAGATTGCTCCCCATGGCGGTCCCTTGTGTTTGTATATAGAACTCTTTGTCAAAACGAAAATAATTTTTGCGTAATACAATAGTCAGTAAATCAATCAAAAAATAAACCATATTGTGAGGTGTGCTGGTAGAAAGGAGTGCTTGTTCAATATAATGGATTCCCTCATCATGTGGGATAGATGTATATAAAGATTGTACATCTATGCTACATAAAATCCATTCAGGTTCAATGTTTGTCAATTCCATTAGTTTACACAAAAAATCTGTGGTATCTTTTAAACATTCAGGAATAGTTTTAACTATATCTTGCAAAAATGCATCCACAAATTTGGAGAGGGGTTGCAAAATAGATCCCATCCCCAAAACAATGGGTCTCCCCGGGGGATTCTGTAAATTTTTATGAATTTTGGGTAATAAGTATAACACAGGAACGCGTGGTGAGTCAGTAATTGAAAAATCCATGTTCTGTTTAGTAATGATACCTGAGTCAAAGGCACCCCTAATTATCTCATCAATGTATTTTTTAATATCCCATGTCGGATCTTTATCCAATTTCAAATAATGATCCGTATTATTGAGTTGTATCAGTGCCTCATTTACATACTGATTTCGATCTAACACCACAATTCCACCCCCTTTATCCGCTTTCTTAATTACTATTTCAGCATTTTCCTCTAAGTTCTTTAAGGCAACACGGTTACGTTTCGTAATATTTGGGCAATATGTTTTACGTTTACCCCATAACTTTTCAACCTCATATAGGATTACCCCCTCAAATTGTTTCAGAGTATCATTGTAAACATCAGGGATAAAATCACTTCTAGGCTTAAATTTATCTGCAATATTACACACATCTTTATTAACCACGACTTTATCAAAATGCAATTTAAGTTTCATACGTCGTACAAACTTGAAAAAGTCAATCTTCCAATCGAACAATTTAGTCTCATATGTCGGAATAAATCCCAGCCCTTTGTTAATAATCTCAGATTCATCATCCGTTAGGGCATGCGAGGATAAATTGATAATAAGTCCCCTTGTGCCACTATTAGGTGCCAAGCAGGAGTCAATGTTATTTACCTGCGCTGTTGATGCCGGCATATTCAAGAGCGGTAGAATTGGCGTGGTGGAGGTCTCCTCTGTGACCGTCGCTGGGTGCTTGCGCCTGCGCCTACATCGGCGTCTCCTATGGCGCTCCGATCCCCCTGCTGGTATTCTCCCTCTTCCATCGCCATCCATGAAGAAAGTGAACCTATAAGGCCTACTGAGAGAATCAGAAAACTACCTGCATGGACCAAGGACTTTGTGATGTGAAGAATGTATAATATTGTTTTAATATGTATATTGTTTTATTATTGCCATTATCATAGTTGTCCAAATGCTTTCCTACTATAGGGGGAATTTGTGGTGTTTATACAAATGGCCTGCGGGTGTCACTGTGCATACACAGGACTTTCTGTACAGCTTAAAAGGGAAAGTGAAAGTTACTGTTGTATAATGCCTGCATGACTCTGCTAATAAAACACTCTTATACTTTACTCATCCTCGGCTACCCAAAACATAACACCAATCATCAGTCATGATCCCAAGATTATCCAGGACTCCAAGCCATCTCACATCTAACCCTTGCTATACCTACCTTATACACTGCATTGGGCCCCTGGATCAGCCACACAGTCTGGGAATCTCTGACAAGCCTTAAAATACTTTTTAAGAATCTAAGTATAAAAACAGGATTTAATATAAACACAGAAACAAAAGGATGTCTGTGAAATATTTAACTATATATTATTGGTTAACTGTCAAGCAACATATCAAACCACAGATTTATTGAAGAGCAGCAATTGGTATAACAAAACATTGTAAAATGCATAGTCAAAAATGTTATTTCTAAGAAAATGACACTGAAAGCCAAAACTAATTAGAAACATTCATTCTTGTACACTAGATCCCCTGTAATAGAATCCAAGATTAATCATTCATATTATAACCCAGCAAGGCTATTAGTGTTTGTGCGCAGTGAGAAACTTTAAAGGTAACCCCTCTGTGAAACTGGCTTTTTATGTTGGCTGTTAAAGGACTTTTCATAATAAGGTATGAAATAAGTGTACAGAAAATTAAGTTTTAAAGAAGATTTAAGAATTGTATTACATTTGAAATGAATCTTTAAAAAGAAGTATCTCTTTGAAAGGTGCATCTAATCATTTGATGGCATAACAATTGAGCCCAAAAGCACTGAAGAATATTTGTGATGGGCGAATTTCGTCATGAAATTCACAAATTTTTGGCGTCGAGGGTGCTAAAATTGACGCTGGTGTAAAAAAAAACCTTTGCGGCAATTTCGCAAATTTATTAGAAACGCCCAAATTTCTGTCCCAACTAAAAGAGGAATATTTAGCAAAGAGTTCACTACAATTTAGGTGGGCTCCCCAGCTCCCTATTTGCTAGTAGTAGATTTTTAGGGGTATACATTTATCAAAAGGGTGAAAATGGAAAAACAATATTTGCCTCATCTTGACCTGTTACTGTCTTAAAGCAATTATGTGGTTTGACTCTGAGGTTGTTATTATGGTGCAAGGGAGGCCAGTGGGGGGTTCATAGCAAAAGATCTTGTTTATCTAAACAAAAAACAGTATATATATATATATATATATATATATATATATATATATATATATATATATATATATATATATATATATATATATATATATATTCCTTTACAACCATTTGTTGACAAAGCGCCTAAAGATGTCATTAAGCCATTAGACCATTTACGATTAGAATGGTTGAACATAAGGGAGCAACTAAAAGATCTCTGTGATGAATAAGAAATGTCAGATACTGGTATTAAATAGACATTATGCAGAAGAACATGGAGGGAAATTTGCAGGAACACAGATTACGTTAATCAAGGGGATACAGAGTAAGGATTGGATAAAGGGGGGAAATATGGATAATTTATTGTTTATATAAATTTATTTTTGAGTGGCAGACCATTTATCCTTATGCGTTGAATGAGCCCCATTCCTGAAGAGTGATGTGCTGATATGTTTAATTGTGTTGTGAGTAGTCTAAAACCACCTCCCTATTTGTGATTAACCAATGAATGGATATACAACATTATAAATATTTATAAGATTGCAAGGGAAATGTTTTTTGGCTTAATTTTTAAGTAGAAAGTGTCTGAGGAAGCTCAAAATTTAGTGATTCATGTAGCATAAATAAACATAAATAAGTAAAATTTTGAATATTTGTATATCTGTAATCATGGTGGAACCCACGTTAAAAATAAAGGAGACACCATAGTGCGGTGGAACCCATTGAGAAAGGTTGCGGTGGAAAATAACTGCCTGAAAGAAAAAGAGGATTCTAGACTTCAAGTGTCAGTGAGCTCAATCTGTTTTTTTGTGCTTTGTATTTAGCAGTTATAGCTACTTTCCTTTGTGGGCTAATACCACTGATGAGCTCTCTTTCTCAGGGGTAAGCCCTCGCAGCGGGGTGGAGGCAGGGTGTAGTGTACCTGTAACTGTGTGCAATGCACAAGAGATTGGGCGCCAGTAGTTTTATTTGCTTAAACAATAAACTGAGTTTATTAACCAAAACCAAAGTTCAAAATGGAGCATGGAACATAGAGTAACACATAGATCAATCAATGTAACAATGTATACTCACTGTATTAAACATAGAATGACTCTCTGCATAGTAAAGAGTACACTTAGAAAGCAAGGCAGCTTGTTAGCAGGTATCTCCCCAATCTTCAGGATTACCTTAGGTGGAACTCAGAAAACGATATACTTCCCTGAGCCTAACACTTACCCGGGATCTTAATCCCTCTAATATCCTCGTCGGAGCTTTGAGCTGCTCAACTACATACCCTATCTATCACTCCTAGAGTGATCTATTAAGGGTATAACTATCACTTCCTATACTCAGGCTGAGTTCCACCACCTCTAACCTCTGTGGCCTAACAGAGGAAAGGTTCAGCAGCAATGGCCCCTACCTCATGGCTTTCAAGCCCTTTTATATTATACCACAGTGCCATCTAGCATCCACTGTGAGAACTGCAGGGATGACATAAGCACAAGGTCCCCATAAGGACCCACTGAGGTGTCCATATTACTAGGGATGTGCCTGTCTGTAATGTGTAAGGGTGTCTAAGATTTTCACATCCCTACATTTGTATAGCAAGGGACACCCTATGTAGGTCGCTGGTGCTGGTGAACAGTAATAATGTTTGGAAGTGTGGATGCATACAAATAACATATCCCACAAAGCTTACAGTATATAAAGTGACTTTGGTAAAAAGGAATCCTACTCAGGCTTATCGCTTAAAACTATACACTATACCTGACAACCTCCAGTTATGATAATCAAATCTTCAATGACTGTATAAAGGTTTTTAAAACTTGATGAATTTTTTATATTATGATTTCCTCCTTGATTGATATTAATTTTAAAACTTTTTAACATATGAATTACAGCTAATTACAGGCCCGTTTTTAATTATATATGATAGCATGAATTCTTGTTACCAAAAAATTTGATTTCTTAAAGATGTCATTGGTCACAGGAATCCAGTGTAGAACTGGCTATACGTACATTATATTGCATTCATTTGTCTTGAAAATTGTCAGGGTAGGGATAACAGTGAATTCTGTTTTTCCTGTAAAAAATCTTTTGGATTAAACTTTCTTTGGATCACTTCTGAAATAAAGATCAAGGAATTAAGCTTCAAAGTGTATTCTTTCTAAGGAAAGTTACTGTCTCTTAGGAGTTAACGTCAGTTAATTTTACATTTTTCTTACTAGGAAGAACTTGGAAAAGCTACTGAAAGCAAGTTTTCTGTGTGGAACTCAAGTTAGGAATACACAATGATAGCATTATGGCACAAGGGGGTGGCAGGGGAAGAGTATTACACATTTCCTATAGCTGTAGTCTTGACTGATCTGGGCATGTCTTATATCTTTTTCCTCTGGTTGGGCACTCAGTCTGCATTTTGGGTTCCCCACTCTCTAACCTATGTCCTACCTATTGTGTGGCTATCTAATATTTCCTGAAAATTGATAATGAACTGTCATTTTTACAGTTACATTCTTCAAATACTCTCAATCATTTCTACTGCAAATAGAATCTTCCCCAAACCAATGATTATTGAGAATAATAAAAGCATGTTTGGGGGATATGACCTTCAGAAAGTGCATTCATTTCAGAAAATTATGTATTGCCCTTAAATAAGCTCATAGGAACACACCACTATCATCTGCATTGTCACCCATCTCTTTTTTGCAGATCTTTAATTTACTGGTTACTACTGCCTTTTGTGCTCACCTTCCAACTTGTGGTTTTGCTCATCTGCATTTTTCCATAAATACATATGAAAAGGACACCCTGATAAAGAGAGACTTAGTGACAGCAACTGACATATATTGTATATGGACATGGGAAATACTTCCCATTACCGCTTGTTTTAATTACAATTATTTTGTTCAATGTATCTCATTCAATTCTGGTAATCAGCATGAAGCCAAAGGCTGAGTGTTTTCATACAGGTCATTGAACTTCAAGGTGACGTCTAAAATCCTCATATTTTACAACAAGGGGCATATTGTTTTGTTTCGGTGAGTGAGTCCTGTGACACAAATGACATCACTATGCCATGATTATAACTGATGACATCACAAAATAAATAAGAGCCAAAAAATTTTATAAATTTCCCCTAAAATATAAATCTGTAAATGTATTATATATGGTATAGATATCAACTCATATATACTCAGCTTGGGTGGTGGGGACTAATGTGAGACACACAGGACCTCTTGACAGCTTTGCAGATATATCAAGGTGACATCTTGCATGACATCACATAATCATATTGATGAGATTGGTGAGGGTGTCCTCCAGAAAGCACCATGTTTTTCACCACTTATTGGACAGAAAACAACACTCCAGAATTACTCAAGCTGCAAAGTAGGTGAGGGGGAAAGATGAACTTCTGCATAAGGTATCAATTAATATTCTGGTTTTAACCCTTACCATGTTGCTGGGGTCTGCAGCAGCAGTACTCCTCTTATTTTCACATGTGTATATATGTATATTACGAGCTGAGCTAATAAGAGGGCATAGTGAGCAGTGAGGGCATTTAGTTGGACTTTTGCTTAAAAAAAAGGATAAACATTATTGGAACTTCCAAAAAGAAATCTATTTCTTTTACACAGACATACCTGTTTCCACAGAAATGAAACCGCAATAGTGTGTCTGTGCTGCAGGGACCAGTTTTCCACCCCACAGAGGCTCACAGAGTGGTCCAACCCCTCCCTCGCAAAGTGATGTATTCTGCTCCCTATTATTTCCAGAGAATTTGATCTGATCAAAGATTTAACTGAGAATCCATCAGTTCACAATGGAACAAGGTGAGGGAGGGGTTGCTTTACATTGTTAGACTAAGGGGGAAGGGTACAGTGTTATTATTACAGCGCTCTAGTTTGTCTACCTCTAGGATAGGGGGTAGGATTGTAACGTTAAGCTTTCCAGACAATAGTACATGATCACATCGTAAAAAATTTTGATTGTTACATTGTATGACATTTGACAGGGTTATAATAGTTTCAGATGGTACTTTGTGTTACTGATACATTTATTCTTTACAAGTGTTTAATGTATTTGCCATCCATTTGTGTTATTTAACATTTCCTTTAAAGATATATTTTCAATGACTTTGTTACTAAAAAATGAGTTGCATTTTGCCAAGTACCTAAATACCCTAATTTTAAAAAGTCAGTAATTAAAATATGTAATGCATGATTCACAGAGGTAAAGTATAATCTGTATAACCTTATCAAAAGTCTTAAAAATGTACTAACTAATAGGTTGTACAGAAACTTTTTCTTAATTAAAATTGGGAACATTTTCTGCATCACAACCCACTTTCTATTTATTTTATTATAAGAAATAATTTATTTGACACATCAATTTTGGTTTTAAAAAAATCTATACTCTACCTACAATATCCATACCTTTAGTCCTAAATAGTGATGGGTCAATCTGACCCATTTCGCTTCACTGAAAATTTGCCAAAATGCAAAATGTGACAATTTTTTGGACGTGCGACAAATTGTGGACAAATTTTTTCATCACTAGACCTAAATATTTTTTCAAGAAGATATACATTAGGGCAGGCATGCCCAAAGTCCGGCCCACAGGCCAATTGTGGCCTGGTTTCAAACTTACACAGGCACGTAGCAGCCTGCAGTGGTGTAATTAAGGCCCCCGCAGACCCCGCTATAGGAGCACAAACCCGCAGATCATTGTGACAGCTGCCTAAAATGAAGGATGAGAGCGAGCGAGGACATAAGGAGCATGGCAATGAGACATGGAGGGGGTAGCCGGCACCCAGTACCACCCATGCTAACCCACCCACCGGAGTGCCCCACCCCTTCTTGGCTCTACATGGTGTTGTGCTGGCTGCAGTCAAATGTAACAGTGCAGAGTGGCGGTGAGTTGTTACACACACACAGGAATGATACCGCAGCCGCCTAGTCGTTGCTGTAGTTTCTAGGGTAGCCAGGCTGGATGTTGCATTCTGTGGACCCGCTCGCTGATTCCTGTTTATTTATCAGCCAGGGCAGCCATCACAATCATGGGGCCCTCATAGGGAGTCACCACTAGTATTAACTAATTGCAATACCGGCCCATATTCTAGGGCAGTGTCAGACTGGCCCACCGGAGTACCAGGAAAACTCTGTAGACCCCTGGTCTAAGGTTCTTGGGTGGGCCTCTGGTGTCCCAGTCTGACACTGTTCTAGGGCTATTATACATGACATTGCTTCTGTGCCATCCCACGGGGGGGGGGGGGGGGTCCTGAAAGTTTCTCTGCATGTGTCAGGCTGCAGGGGGATAATGGTGTCAGGCTGAATGTCATCAAATCTGGCCCTCGTTGCAAAAAGTTTGGACACCCCTGCATTAGGGCTATCACGATTATAGCATCATCAGTCAGAGCATATCACAATCTCATGGCCATCAGTGAGAGAAATTATCACTTTAGAGAAAAACAGCTCTAATTAAAAAGGGGAAATTCTTGTTTTGTGTAAAAATGTTTTTGTCGTTGTTGAATATAAATCCTTTGCAACCTTTTAACTATTCACACTGTAGAGGTATTACAGTTTGCCGAGCATTCAACGTTAAAGGTGAAGTAGCATATACTTTATATCCCTTGCCATTTCGTTTATACATTGTAGGCCCTAAAGCAGGTTTCCAATGGACTTGGTTGTCTGACTTCTTGCCTCCCACATAAGAAATTAAATTGGATTTCACTTGCTTGTTTTTATCATTTCTGAAAAGTACACACTATCTTACAGTAAGTGCCCTGAAGACTTATATCTTTCTTCATATAGTAGATTTAGACATATGATGGTTTGATGAATCACATATTTTAATCTACAGGTTTAATTGGTTTGCTTTTGAGCATTAACTAAGTAAACAGAAGCATTTTAACTATTAATTGTATGTGTGGTTTACATTGGAGATGAGAAATGGGTGTTTATTGAACATGATATAAGGGTTACTCTTCATCTTGCACAGATATCACAACAGTTGATTTTCAGTGGTAGACTGCATTTTATTAATTGGTGATAAACCCCTACACAGTTGCAGTGTCAGGGCCCAAAGGCTCTGTTGGGATTTTGCTGACCAAGGAGGAAGCTACAAGTTCTATACAGTTTGCGGTATCAAATGGGTTAGGCAAAAGAGTAACCAAAGTCAAGGGCAAAGCGGTCACTCCAGGCAGCAAGGTTCCTAAAAGAATTCCATTGCCAGATTAACTGTACCAGAACTAAACTTAGGTTTACACTACATAGTGATTTAAATCAGGTTTCATTTTAGGATACCCTAATTAGTCAAAAGGAGAATGTCTTCGGACCTGTATACAAAACCGACTGACAAAAATACCTTATTGCATTATAGATCATTTCATCTGGTACAGATCAAGACTCAATTTAGTAGAGTTAAAAGAATAGTGTCTGACAACAGTGCATTAGAAATTCGACTAAACCAAATGCAAACGAAGTTTGAAGCGAGAGGATATCCCACAGAATTACTGAAAAAACAATGGGCTAATGTAAAACACAATGTAAAGAGAACTCCAAAAAGCCAAATACAGAGAATTCCATTTGTGTCCCAGTGTAGCACTGTGAGTACTCATGTGGAAAAAGCAATCAAAAAACATTGGCCATTACTTAAAGAGGGTTTGCCAGATATTGATGTATTCAAAAACACTCCATTGGTTTCATATAAAAAGTCGAAAACCATTGGATCAATGGCCATAAGAGCAGATGTGGGAGGGACACATACCCAGCAGCGACTGTTGCGACATACCCATGTCTTGGGTGTAACTGTTGCTCAAATTGCTTAAAGGGAGAGATATTATATCACCCAAGGAAAGGAACAGCGATTAAAATTAACAGACCACAAGAAGTGCTAGGGAGCGTATAAGGGAACATAAGCAGTTGCAAACCATTTCCTTGCTGCGGGGCATGGGGTACAACAATTAAAATACCAAATAATAGACAATGTTCCGAGAATGCGGAAAGGTGGTGATAGAGTAAAAGCGAGATGGATTAGAAAATTAGAAACGTTGGCCCCCCCATGGCCTCAACAGGGAATACGATTTAAGTAAAATTTATTGTTAAATATATCTTTTTAAGTAACTGGATTTTAAATGTAAATTATGGAAAATAATTTTTACTGATGTTGTGTTTATTGCATATCTTTTTTACAGCTATATTGTTCTCACAAGGAAACTTATGGACACTAAAGGAATAAGGACATTTTATTGCACAAAGGTAGAGAGAGACATTTATGCATTATAAAGCAAAATTTAAACTGATACAAATATGGTGGTTTGTAAATGTGAAACATTGTATTCTGAAAAGGAATCGCTAGGGGTCACTGTGATATTATGTATAAATAACTGAGCACAGGTGTTGTCGAGGTGGCTTGATAAAAGACCGATGGCGGTCTGAAACATTGCCAACCCATGTCTCAATAAAGACATTTTAAGATAAGAAATCCAAGACTGGTGCTGTCAATATTTGAAAATAGCAAGGTTCATAATCCAAATAACAGGCAGGGGTGCTTCGCCAATCAGGCGAGCTGAGGCTGTCGCCTCAGGCATAAATGCTGCTCCTGGTACTTTAAGAGCGAATTGCCGGGGGAGGGGGGGGCAGCAGCAACTGCTGCTGCCTCAGGCGGCGAATAACAGGCCGAAGTCAGTAACAGGCCGAAGTCAGTAACAAGAAACAAGGAATTTAGCAATAGATCACATCCAAGAACTCACAAAGATGAACCTATATTTGGGCAAGGTCTGTAATGTTCTGGCGACTTAAATAGGCCAGTTTTGGTGCCAAACTGACACACTGGTGTCATGACGCTGCATGCTGACATTGCGCACCTTGACATGCTAGCGTCCTGACATGCCACAAGGTAGTCCTGGAGGCCGCCATCTTGCCAAAGAGAACCGGAACCGCCATCTTGCCAAAGAGGACCAGAGCGGTGAGTATTCCTTACATAAAGGTCTTTGATGCTGCTATGTCAATTAATAATTATATGTACTGTAGAAGGGACTAATCTGACATCAATGACAGCAGCCTTGTTTGTAATATATTTAATATTCAACAGTTTGTGCAAAAACCTTAAAAATGCAGAGTTCCCTGAAGTTTTACATTTCATCCAACTTTTGGTGTGTTGTCTAGTTTCTTTAATCCAATATTTCTTAATCAGCACTTCGGTTTTCCTGTAATCCAATATTTCATAATCAGCACTTTGGTGTTCAATACTTTTGCAACATAAATTCGTGATAATAAGAAATAATAATGATATGTTTCAGTTTTGAATTGATTCAGTAGCTCGTGCTCTAACAGAAACAATGATTAATTACTCCAATCAGACCTGATTTCCTGAATGTAATTATACACCTCAAGGCATCAGACATCTGGATAGACGTGTTCTGACCTGGATATGGCCCTCTTTTCTAAAGCAACTTAAAAAAGAGATTATATTTAGTCAATGATATACTATACACTATAACCAAATAGCCTCTTCAGAGCTTCCCAAATTGAGTTTAACTAGACTAATAATAGCAGGGCCGAAGGGCTAAGGCACTTTAATTCTGTTATCTTGACATACTGTCTTTATGGTTAATTGACCCAGGCAGGGAGTTATTAGAACTTAGAGTTAGATATGTGAGTTCTTTTCTTACAAAGCTGTAGGCTCAGTAACCGTGGCTTCTCTGCAGACCTTGAAGACATTTCTAAATATCAATGTTAAAATTAATATGAATGTGAAGCACTAAAGTGTTCAGGCTTTTGACCCAAAATAGCAGTTCCATGCAGTCCTTAGCTATGTCCCCCATTATAATTGTTTTAAAGTTTCAACTCCTAAGAATATGATATGAACAATACAAATATAAAGTGTGTATACATTTAACACAGAGAGATAGAGACATTTATATGACACCAACATATTTTAGCAGCACTTTAGAGAAACTGTTCATCATTCTCATTTACATAGTGGGCGCCCCTAGGCCCACTGCCGTTCGTCACCCCTGTCCCCCCTTTATTCGTGCAAATTTTCATCTGGACTGGAGCAATGGTGATTGGCGCATGGGAAATTTAGAAAATTATTGTATCTCCAGCACATCCCCAGTGTTTTTGAACCAATGTGGGTGTGGTTGGCCAGCATGACGCCCCCCTAAAATCCTGGCGCCCTAGGCCCGGGCCTTGGTGGCCTTTCCACAAATCCGGGCCTGATCATTCTTATAAGTCCAGGCCACAATGGTACATCCTTTAGCCTTGAGAACATTTTATTGTTTGGATTGTGGTAGGAAACCAAAATGACCATAGAAAAGAAACTGGAACATTATACTTTTAGAACTCCCTGGTTAAAATCAGGACCCCAGTGCTACAAGGCAACAGTGATAACCAACAAGCCCAAAGATGTCAAGTAACCCCATGATATTGATCCTGGATACAGTTTTTTTTTTTTTTAATTTAATTCCTTCATTCTTAATGGTTACTTGAAATAGGTTCTCAAAATGCCTGGAGTGGATCAATGACTGATATCTTTGTGAGCCACAATGCTAAAATTTGGCACATAAAGAGTGCATGGCATTGCATGTCCCTGTACTCCTCAGTTCTCCACTGTCATTGATGTAGGTTAGGTTCTTTATTAGATTGTTTAGAGGGAGTAAATTAAATCAGTGCCGATTACAGAAGAAAGCCATGGGGTGACTAGCTAAGGAACCTGGTGATCATATATAAGCATTAGTGGGTTATGTCCAGGCAGATATTTGACGATCATTGGTAAGAAAGGATTGGAGGCAAACATGAACCAATGACATGAGAGAATAGCCCAGAGCCATGATCCGTTTTAAAATGTATTTTGCTATCTACGATTCTTTAACTATGCTGAAATTTGATGGTATCATTGCTGCTAAGCACCTGCACTAGCTTCTACAATTAAATGCTATACAATAGCGTTTGTAACAGTACACTTAGATAGTGCTTTCCTTGCTTTACCTGTGTCAAGCTGCCAGGGCTTAACTATTCAGGAGTAGATTTAGTGGAAGAATCAATACTATACACCAATCTTCAATTTAAAAGGGTTAAATAATCTATAAAGTAATTTAATTAAGTAATTTAAGTAACCTATTGGTATAGTTCCTTTTAGTGTTGATGCCAGGGACAGGTATTTTACTGTTTTTTTTCCTCTGGAAACTGGAGATTAGTTCAGTTGTGATTTTTTTCTTTCCTTTAATCAATTGTAAATTAAACAGGAATTATTTAAGACAAAGATTGATATTGATGGACGTGTCTCTTTTCAGCCTCAGCCACCCTGTAAAAATGAAAGTCTTCGAACAAAGATGGGTACGCACTAATGTGATGCATTTAGCACTCCATTTACTTTAAAGTGTTCCAGTGGATCCATTACATTCTACTGTATCTGTACACAGGGGGTGGTAAATGTTTACCCTCACACCAGGTACATAAGACATCTGTTAAAGCCTCGTGATATGAAGAAAAAGCAGAAATTAAAACCCAGATTATCTGCATTCAAATAACCAAAATCAGTTCTGTACACAGCAATTAATCTTGGCACACATTGTATTAACAATGTATTCAACAAAACTAAATAAATCTGAGAAATGAGAAAGCTGTTCATGGTACTTTTATTCCCATAACACATTTCATGTTGTTTCCCATGCTACTTTAGCTGAATATAATTTTGCAGATCATTGACTGTTAATTTTACAAAATGCAGATATATAACAAAGATTTGTATTCCTAGTGAAAAGCTTGCTATAAAAAAACTTGCAGATGGTATCCAAACATCTTGTATTTTACTTAAATAGTGCATATATATTTATACAGCACTTTTCACCCCTGACAACATTCCCTGCCCAAGTGGTGCATACCATCACAATTACACAACATTGGCCACGATCATTCACCAGAAGCCAATTAACCAATTTGTATTGGTGCTGAAGGAAACCCAAACATACATATAACTGTATACAAATAATTCCAATGGCAAAACAATAAGACGTCAGGCCCTCCCACAAGAAAATATTTGGTGACGCCCAGCAGAAACCCTCCCCCACTGCTCACTTGTGTCCTTGCTCCCTGCCAATCATTCCCAGGTAGAAGAATGGGCTGGGGAGGGAAATTTTTTAAAACTACAGAGGAAGCAGACCCCTCTATAGTTATTTATCCCACTGTTCAGGACCACATAAATTATTAGCAAAGGATTAGCTGCAAAAAGTAAGAGATCAGGAAGCCAGAAAAATGCTTAATGCTTAATACCAGCCTTGTCAAAATCATTCCATTCAGCTGCTGAATTGTGATGAGTGAATTTTTTCCCAGCCATGGATTCGTAGCAAAGTTCTGCATTTCACCATCCCTGCATTTTTTGTGAAACTGTGTAAAAAAAAAAAAAAAGAAATTCACGAAGACAAAAAAGTCACCAGAAGAAAAAACGCCTATTGATTTATTGCATTTGGAATAAGAAAAAAAATCATTTATTGACTTTAATGCATTTGGAGTGAGAAAAAAGGTTTTGCACGTAAAAAAATGTCGCCTATTGACTTACATGAGTTTCACAAAATTTTTAAGCAGTTTTGTTAATTTCTCTGTGAAGGGAAAAGGGACAGATTATTTCATCATATTGCTGAAAAATATGCATGTGGTTACAGAATGGTAATACAGGTATGGGACATTTTATCCAGACAGCTTGGGACCTGGGGCTTTCTGGATAGTGGATCTTTCCATAATTTGGATCTTTATACCTTAAGTCTAATATAAAATCATCTAAACATTAAAGAAAGCCAATAGACTGGTTTTGCTTTTAATAAGAATTAATTATATCTTAGTTTGGATCATTTACAGGGTACGGTTTTATTATTACAGAGAAAAAGGGATTTTTTAAAATAAATTTGGATTATTTGGATGAAATGGAGTCTATGGGAGACAGCCTTTCCATAATTTGGAGGATTTCTGGATAACGGGTTTCTGGATAATGGATCACTTACCTGTAGGACCCTGAACTCAAGGGTCTTGAGCATTGTGCAAAGTGCACTTTTTGCACCCAAATCTCCATTTCGTTTACTGCAATGCAGAATTTTATCCCACTCTAGCTTCACTGAAGAGTTGTGGCTGCCAAATTTGCACACGATGTGCCGTTATGAAGATGCTAGGTTTGGCCAACATTTGACACTTTTGGAGCATACTTCAAAAACAACATTAACAGCTGGTTTGCTGTTTTGCTCTTGAATTACTACCACTTCCAGGATGGTAGTAACTTCAGGGTTCCCCATCATCAATTGGTCCACTTGCACACTATTTATCAAAAGAGGCCACAAGCCCTGTAACCCAACATGTTAGACAAAAATGACACAAAGCATTCCAATAGCACTTTTTAAGTGTTACAATAATTTGCCCTTCTGCAGAGGAAGAGGGACTGCACACTTCCTAATGATAAAGCTAGAGATATTAAAGACATTTAGGGGAAGATTTACATATGGTTGAAAATCGAGGGTTAATTAATCCTCAATATTCGACTGCCGAATGTGAATCCTTCAACTTCGAATATCGCAGTCAAAGGATTTACCGCAAATAGTTATTCCAACGATTAAATCCTTCCAATCATTCAATTAGAATTATTTTAATCCATTGATCGAACGATTTTTCTTCGACCAAAAAATTGTTAGAAAGCCTATGGGGACCTTCCCCACAGGCTAACATTGCACCTCGGTAGGTTTTAGGTGGCGAAGTAGGGGGTCGAAGTTTTTTTTAAGAGACAGTACTTCGACTATCGAATGGTCGAATATTCGAACGATTTTTAGTTCGAATCGTTCGATTCGAAGTCTAAGTCGTAGTCGAAGGTCGAAATAGCCATTTCGATGGTTGAAGTAGCCAAAAAAACATTTGAAATTCAAAGTTTTTTTTATTCTATTCCTTCACTCGAGCAAAGTAAATGGGCCCCTAAATATAGGTACTGTTAGGATTGAGAACCACTGGTTGAATTATCAACTTTTTTTTAGCTTTAGGTGACTATTATAATTGGCTTAGCAATGAATAAACTTTGGTTTACTTGATGTCTGTTTAAAAGATGCTGATGGCCCAAGAAGTAATTACATTTGTATTGTATGCTACTTTGCCCCGGTAAGACAATTTAGGTGAAGTAATCTGTGTACAAGTTTTTACTATTATACCCTTCATCAATTTGCAATTTGCAATGTGATTTTCATCAGTAAGAAGTTACTACACTGCAATTTTTTATTGCACACAGCTCAGTTATAAGACATGCTTAGAGGTGCCAAAATTTTGTGATACAAAAATAAGTACTTTCTATGTATAAAGTTTTATTGACACTGGTGTAAATTAAACAAAAATTGCAATCTTTCTTCTATTTGGGCGCAATAGTTCATGAAAGTTATATAGCTTTAAAAGTAAAATTTTTAATTATTTTTGTTTTTGTGAGTTTTTTATTTATCTTTTAATTCAGCAGCTATCCAATTTACATTTTCAGCAATTTGGTTGCTAGGGTTCGAATTATCCTAGCAACCATGCACTGATTTGAATAAGGGACTGGAATTTAAATAAGAGAAACCTAAGTAGAAAGATAAGTACAGTAATAAAAAGTAGTAATAACAACAAATTTGTAGCCTTATAGAGCAGCTAGTTTTTTTAGTGACACCCATTTGAAAGCTGGAAAGAGTCAGAAGAAGAAGACAACTTAAAGGTGAACCAACCCTTTAATACACTGGATACAAGTGCTAGAACACTTAGGTTTCGTCATACTGTAAGTGCCTATTTAGATAGCAAACACATCTGGGACATGCCTGCTCTCTGCAAATTCATGCTGGTAGCACTGGGAGGTGCAAGACAGCCCTGTCTTTTTCCCATTTCCTATCCTGGAGGGCACCAAAGGATGTAGCGAAGGTGCCAGTGACTGAGAGGAGGGGTGGCCGAATAAAGGGGATTAGATTTCTGGTGTTGGGTTGTAGGGGATTGGTTTGTTGAAAAATGGGAGAGTTGTTATAAATATAGGCATTGCCTTCCCTGCTTCCTTTTCCCTCCGGATCCTGGAGCACTGGTGGAGCTGCCCACCCACTCTCCCGTCATTCCTGCCTGTTAATTATTATAAAGTGATACATGTATGTATTTGATTATGTTTAAATTCTGTTTTGTCACAGCTGGCGGGTTGGAAAGTATGTTCTTGCCATTTATACATGCTGTTTTTGGTCTAACCTACATGCCAACCGCGGCGGCGGTGGCTGGCATTTGGAAATGGATGTTGGAAATGTAATGGCATGTTTAATAAAAGCTGTGGCCGACCCTCATTTAAAAGGAAGTTCTGTCTCTGTGTGTGTTTTTTAGTAACAGTTAACAAGTTACACAGAGGTTACACAGAAATCACATTGTCTCCTCACAGTCTGTACTGCCTCCACCAGTGCTTCCTTACTTTCACATCATTTAGACACACAAGTTAGGAGACGAGCAGGGGGTGAGAGAGGCAATGCCTACATGCCACCACCTCTCAGGAATACAGTACTGCCAAACACATTCTGTAATGCATCAGATGGCGGCTCTCTACAAATTACCTTGGATAGCAAAAAGCTGCTCCTGGTAACTTTACGAGCAGAAATCCAGATTTTTTATTTTCCGAATCTCGGCTGTTTTAGTGCAGAGATTGCGATTGAGCTCTCTGCATTGTGATGTGGCCCCTTCCACCTGGACAGAAGGAGACATCAGAAAGCCTGAGGTGGAGAATCACCCCTGGTTCCCTTTAGTCTTCGTAAACACAACAGATAATAATTCACATATTAAGGGGCACATTTACTAAGGGTCAAATTTCGAAAAAGGGTAAAACTTTGAAATTTGACCATAGAATTGTAGAAATTTGATAGTCTAAGTTTTTTTTTTAAGTGAATTCAGCCGTTTTCGATCTAATTCAAATCGTTCGATCGAACGATTTTCAAAAAAAAAAAAACTTAGCCAAATACTGGCTATAGGTTCTAGGAGGTCCCCATAGGCTAACATAGCAATTCGGCAGGTTTAAGGTGGCGAAGTGTCGAAGTTTTTAAAGAGACAGTACTTCGATTTTCGAATGGTCGAATATTCAAAGTTTTTTTAATTTGAATCGAATTTTGGCCTATTCGATGGTCAAAGTACCCAAAAATTACTTCAAAATTCTAAGTTTTTTAATTTGAAAATTCACTTTGAATTCACTTCAACCCTTAGTAAATGGGCCCTCTAGTATGTCAAGATAAACATAGAAGAAGAATATACATTTTTGCATGACATATCAAGGAATTGAATAAATAAGTACATATACTTAAGATCAAAGATTCCAAAGGAAAATAGATAACATAGCATATAAAATAAAAGGGAAAGAAATAGTAAAAACCAAAATAAACCAAAATAAACCAAAACCCCACTCAGCGGTTTTACAGATTTAAATGAAGAGAACTATTAACTAATACAGCAGTATCAAACATCAAAAATATCTTTGAACTAATGGAGACTCTTTACATGTAAAACTATTAGATTTGTAATATCCCTAAGATTTAAATTTTGTGACAAGAATAAATTTGTTTGAAGAAAAGAGACCAATTGTCTAAAAATCTGCGCTTTAAATGAGGGTTAGTTATTTTTGTCCATAATTCTTCTTGCCAACATAATTGATTTATCTGTGATAAAAACATCCTTCATAGAGGGCGGAGTTTCAGAAAGCCAATATAGAAGAAGAGTTTTCTTCGCAGCAGCGTAACAAAACAATGAATCAAGTTATTTAATTCTTTAGTATTGAGTTTATACTGGTTAATTCCAGAAATAAATGGAGAGCCTATATTCAAGAGAGCATACGCTGGAGAGAATGTAAAGCATATTTTTAACTTTAAACAAAGAAAACCTTTTAGTCTTTGCCAGACTAACTTGACTTGAGGACAACTCCATAAATAATAATAAATAACAGGTCAACATGTTCATGTTTACATTTTGGGCAATATGAGATGTGACCTGAACCATTACTCTTATGAAATAGCTTCCCATAAACCAAATGGATCAGTCTGAAGTGCTGAACTCTCCAGTTTTCTGAGGAGAAATGTTTGTTAAATTTAATGATGGAAGAGGATAACTGGGAGGGGGAGATTTCGCAGTATAAGTATTTTGACCATTTCAGAGCTGCGTCTTTAAGGGGATGCGTTATAACAGAAAGGGGGCACCAAAGGTTCCAAGTTATATAATTTATATTTAAGATCCTCCAGTTTTCTTCCATTTTAGTTAATTCCTCAGCTAACCAGCTAATGCTTCTGAATAACAAAAAGATTTTTATTGGTTACTGAAAGGAAAGTGCTTTTTATGATAATGTAAAGGAAGTGGTCTCTTATCTTCAAACCAAGCTGTTTTTTTAAAACTGCCCAAGTAAGAAGATCTCCATTAGTAGGATTCACAAAGTCCCTAATCATAAAAGGACGGTGCTTTTTATGGGGTAACAAATAAGAGGAATATCCGGATTTTAAATTTTTCCATAGAAGTTGGATTGGCATGAATGATATCAACATATGATTAAAGCCATGGCTGGAGAATAGCAATTTCCAAGTAAAAATTGAGTCCCTAAATAAGGGGTATATTTTACACTCAAAAGGAACCTCCTTCCATTTCAGATGACGAATATGTATGATATGGGAGTCGGATATAGGGAAAAATTCAAGGGCAGGATTTGTATATTTTTCTCCCCCAAAAGTCCACTCAACTAAATATCTGGTAATTGCAGCTAAACTGAATATTCTGAAATTAGGTAGCTTCAAGCCACCAAGTTCAAAGGGGCCTTGCAGTTTGGATAAGGCAATTTTAGATTTTTTCCAACTCCAAATAAAAGTATTTAATGCCGAATCTAGTTTCTTAACATCTTTATGTTTAATTAGAATTGGCAAGTTCATGAAGGGATAGATTCGTTTAAGGAAAATTAACATCTTAATGTAAATAAAGCAATCTTACCTTTTAGATTTAGAGGGGTATTTTCCCACTTATGGCATAAAGATAATAAAGATAATACTTTATTAATGGCTGGTGTAATATTTAGTGAATAAAGATTCCTTAAATTCTTAGGAAAAATAAGCTCCAAATATTTGAGCTGTGATTTTGGAGAGTTAAGTTTCAGATCAGTAAAGTAAGTTTGTTTTAGGAGAAGAAATATTATTACCCTTCTGCTTGGTAAGATGATCCACAAAAAGACTGGTTTCACTAAAGATCCATGGACCAGGTGTCAAAAAAAAATTCATCTTTGCTGGATAAAGCAGTGCAAAATGAATACCAAAGATTGGCATGTCCTTGAAAATTACTTTCTTTTTTGAGAAAGGTGTACGGAGTAATCCTGACAAATCTGAATTGTATTCCCATCTCCAGACCTTTAGATTTTTTGAATGCTTAGTATTTTTATCAGAGTAGTCAAGGTATTTAGCAATAACAACCCTTGGTATAGTATGATGTGTGTCTTTCAATGGGCCTATCCTGTAGAGCCCTTCGACTTTTATTGGGTAAGATTCCAGTGAAATCCCTATCTTTTGAGGGATTATTCTTGTAACAATCTTAATTAAAGAATCTGGTTTGTGAAGCATAAGCTTTGACTGACAAGATAATTCGTAACTTTATCCAAGTTAGGGGAAAGGCCACTCTTAGGCAGCAAGGCAACAGCTGCATTATGTAGACAGCTTAGCTGGTAACAACCAGCAGATGGTGCCGTAGTATATTACAGTACTTCAACAGACTCCTCAATCAACAAGGCAGGAGTTAGACATGTGAAAAAATGAGAGAAAGCCTTCTTTACTGAAGCTTACTCCAGGCAAGCACAGTCACCAGGTCGCTCCTCTCGTTACTCTCGTCCCGACATCCAAACCTTTATTGCACGGGACTGGGACCTGCAAACCTGTCACCAATATCTAACAGCCGGTTGTAATTTTCACCACCAACACCTGTTACAAGAATTTGAGGTAAATGCTGAATATAAATGCAGATATGCACCGCTGGACAGCAGCGCTCAGCCCCTAAGCTTCCATCCCTGTCAGGCGCCGAACCGGAAGTCCTCCCTTTAGTCTTAGAAACCAGGGTATTATGTAATCAAAGGTGCCACCAAAAATATGTAGATGAAGTTTTTCATTCATCCAGGTCATGGTATAGCTAGTAAAAATAAATCTAAAGCAACTGGATGTGCTGAGTAATCATTGAAAATATTTGACTTCAATGAAATAATAGTCTTCAATGATTAAGTCTAGTTGCTTTTGAATTGATTTACTTCAACTAGAGCCATGTAAAATATTTTTAAAAAGTAACTAAATTTGCTTTGAGTGTGGAATGCCAGACATTTTTGTGCAACAGTAGAAACATTACATAGGTTAATCTTCTCCAAATGCCCTAAGAACAGTTAATTGTAAGGTAGACTTATCATGGAATGTAATTACATCCTCAATATTGTATAAGAATGCTAAAATATATCATGTAGATAATAAATGTAATAATAGAGCTATGCTCACAGGAATGCCATATCAGTCTTTGTTTAGCTCTAACAACATATTTTATATAAATAAAAAAAAGCCAGCCTCTAGGGTTTTTATTCTTGTTAATGCTTAACCAAAGGGAAGCCCGTAGGGCTTAGACATCATATTTCTGAGACATTGCATAACAAGAAAATAGAGATTTATTTAGAATAACATCCAAATATATCTTTATTTTGAATTAGGTGCCTGTGTTTAAACAGTTGTTTTTTCCTGAAAATGAGTCCCATAGTTCCATGCCAGATTTTATATTTACAAAAGCTCTCTATACTCATGACAACACTAGACCAGACATCCAGACATGTTTTGTACATTGTAGTCTCAGGCTGAATTACTGCACTTTGCTGCAGCTTTTGTAGATTGATTGCTTATCCATTAAACCTATTTTATTAATGAAAGATGAAGCGGACTCTATTTTAAACTCTGCAGGAGTTTGTTAATACAACAAAAACAAATCTGTGATTTTCAATACACAGAGCCAAGGTTAATTATTTAAACAAAGCAAATGTAATGTACAGCTCACAAAGTTTCCTTCTTCAGTGCCTGTCATGGTGGCTTAGGGGTTAGTACTTTTGCCTTGCTCATACCTATGCATGCTTTTGGATCACTCCATGCATAGAATAACTATTTATTAGATGTAGCCTGGCAATTATAGGCCAGTAAGCTTGACATCTGTGGTAGGCAAATTATTTGAAGGCTTGTTAAGGGATCACATTCAAAATTTTGTCCTAATGAATGGCATTATGAGCAACAATCAGCATGGCTTTATGAAGGATAGGTCATGTCAGACGAATTTGATTGAATTTTATGATGTGGTAAGTAAGATTCTGGACAGTGGGGGGGGCAGTAGATGTGATCAATTTGGATTTTGCCAAAGCGTTTGATACTGTGCCCCACAAACGACTGCTTTCTAAACTAAGGTCTGTTGGGCTTAATGAAGGCGTTTGCACGTGGATAGGAAACTGGCTACAAGATCAGGTACAGAGGGTGGTTGTTAATGGGACATTCTCTACTTGGAGTAAGGTTCTTAGTGGGGTCCCCCAGGGCTCAGTATTGGGTCCACTTTTATTTAACTTGTTCATCAATGACTTAGGGGAGGGTGTTGTAAGTAATGTATCAGTGTTTGCAGATGACACAAAATTATCCAGCCCAATTAATTCCATCCAGGATCTGGCATCCTTGCAACATGATTTTGAATACTGACAATCTGGGCAGCTAAGTGGCAAATGAGATTCAATGTTGATAAATGTAAAGTCATGCACCTGGGATGTAAAAATATCCAAGCCACTTATACCCTTAATGGGACTGCACTAGGCAAATCCATTATGGAAAAGGACCTTGGAGTCCTTGTAGATGATAAACTTGGCTGTAGCAAGCAATGCCAGTCGGTAGCATCAAGGGCAAATAAGGTCTTGAGCTGTATTAAAAGGGGCATAGAGTCAAGGGAGGAGGGGGTCATTCTTCCACTGTATAGAGCACTTGTAAGGCCCCATCTAGAATATGCCATACAGTTTTGGTCTCCATCACTCAAACAGGACATTATTGTATTAGAGAGGGTACAGAGAAGGGCAACTAAGCTGGTAAAAGGTATTGAAAATCTTAGCTATGAGGAAAGACTGGCCAAATTGGGGATGTTCACGCTGGAGAAGAGGCGCTTAAGGGGTGATATGATGACTATGTATAAATATATAAGGGGATCATATAATAATCTCTCTAATGCTTTATTTACCAGTAGGTCCTTCCAGCTGACACGAGGTCACCCATTCCGATTAGAAGAAAAGAGGTTCCGCCTAAATATTCGGAAGGGGTTTTTTTACAGTGAGAGCTGTGAAGATGTGGAATTCTCTCCCTGAATCAGTTGTACAGGCTGATACATTAGATAGCTTTAAGAAGGGGTTGGATGGCTTTTTAGTAAGGGAATACAGGGTTATGGGAAATAGCTCATAGTCCAAGTTGATCCAGGGTCATTTCCTGACAGGATGCCTTTGTATAATATCTGCTTACTGCAGGCATTAAGTACGGGTCTCCTTGTAAATGCAAAAGATTCCATTGTGTATGGGCCTTCATTTTGCTCACTTTAGCACTCTAACACTAGCACTTGTACTAATAGTAAAATTTTGTTTCATTTCGCCACAAATTTTGCGAATTTCCTGTGAAATTCGCAAAACTGGTGAAAATTTAGCGAAACTGCGATTTTGATGCCTGCAACAATTCGCCGGCGTCTAAATTGGCGCTGGTGTTGAAAAAAACGTTGAAAATTTTCACAGCAAGTCGTAACGCAATATAGAAAACTCTAACGGGGGAATGTAATAAAAATCGCTAACGGAAAAACTATTCGCAATGCGAAAAGTTATGCCTTTGCGCGAACAAATTTTGCTTTGTGCGAATGTAATATAGCTTTTGCGAGCCCGGAAACTGTTTAGCGACCACTTCCGACAGTGAAAGACCGTTTGCGAATTTTATAGTTTGCGCCAATGCGCAGTCAATGTAATAAAACTTCTTACTGAAAAAGTCGTTATGTTTGCTCCAAAAGATTACGACACCTTCAAGCACTTCTTGTGAGTGCGCAATTAAGATTCACAATGCGCAATTAAAATTCGCAATGCAATAACAGTTTAAGGAACAATATTACATTGCGAGATGTGGATTTTTAGTCTTATTGGTGCGAATTGTTTTGCTCTTTGCGACTTTTATTACATTCCCCTGTAAGTATACTATAAGCATTATTCAGTCTATTTCTGAGGATGTGAATGGGGTTTGTATTTCCTGCCATTCTATATGCACTGTGTTATAATGTAATTTGTCTCTACATAATTTGGTTACACTATTGAGATAATTTATCCAAGGGGCCAATGTTTTCCAGTACTTATCGCTCTGGCTGTGTAGTAAACATGATTTCCTACATTTGTCTAATTTCTTAAATTGTTGTCATCAATTCTCTGAGTTTCGGGGTATCTACTATTTTCCAATGTCTTGGAATAAATGCTTTTGCTGCTTGCAGCATATGTAGAGTAAGGGGATCAGTTATTGTTTCGTGTGTGTCTAGAATAGCATTCAGCATAATTGTATTGTCGTAGATGTGGGCATGTTAGCCAGATGTGGGTATGGTTCTCTTTGGGACTATCACACCTCCAGCATTTGCCTGAACTAGTAGGGTACCATTTTTTAAGTTTCGCAGGTGTATAATGCCACCTTGTTATCAGTTCATATACCGCTTCTCTTGTTTTGAAAGCTTTAGAAGTCTTATCTGTTGACTTGAGAATTTTATTGCACATATTTTCTGGTATTACCACTTTGAGTTATTTTATTATCTTATTGTTTCTTATGAGATCTTTCAATTTAGTTTCTCTTTTTCCCCATTTTCCCCATCTAATAAATGACCCTTTTTCCATATTTGATTTAAACTCTGGATTGTGCATCAAGCTCTTTCATATACAGGGGTTGTTGGTTAGCTTATGATCCCTTTTGTTTTTGGGGCACAATGTTATCTGCCTACCCCTGCCCTGACTGCAACTTTTAACCCCCTCTAACCCCACCCTCTCACACTTGTCCCCTCGCCTAGGGGAGGGAGGGGGCCTGCTTAACCTTATGCTCAGCCCCCCTCCCCAGGCAGTGCTGGCCCCCAGGCCAGAGATCAATAGGCCTCATATGCCTCAGTTTAATCCACTGCAGCTCGTTTGATCCCTAAATGTTCCATGGCCCTCTGCCAACCGTTAAACCATCTTTGCCATATGATATACCTCTTTGAACAAAATAGACTGGCACATTAGTTTTAGAAGGTTTGAAGGGACCAGAGATCACAGGCTTATTAACTGCAATTCAGTCCCCTCAGTCACAAATGCGGCACCACAGCAGCTTCCCTTGCCATGCTTTGCTTGGTTTTTCTCTTATCTGCGTGCCCCATGGTGGCCTATACAACAGGGACAGGTTCCCTGCAAGCATGAGCTTACGATCATAATGTAATGTTCAATCCACAAATTATTAACTAAAGAGTACTCTACTAATGACTGTTTGCCCACTTAAATGGGAAATGTTGTTGTAAAGTCTTTGCCCTTGTTTCTGGGCTATTTATCTTTAGGATTTCTGATTTGGAATAATTAACTTTGAAATTATAAAGTTCTCCAAAATTTCTCATAAGGGAAATTACTTTTGGTAAAGATATTATATGCTTTGTTATACGTAATAGTAGGTCATCAGCAAAGGCCACACATTTAAACTTTTGTGCAGCTGCAATTATACCTGAAATGCCGGCTTTTGTCTAATGTGTGCCACTAATGTTTCCATAACCATAATAAATAGAATTGGTGAGAAAGGGCATCTCTGTCTTGTTCCATTTGAGATTAGCACTGTTGGGGATAGGGTGCCATTAACTCTAATTCTTGCCGTGGGTTTTTCTTATAGTGCCATTATTCTCTGTGTTGTTATAGTTTCTAAAACCAAAGCCCACCAGTGTATTTTCTAAGAACAAATACAGAAAATAAGGTCTGCACACTCAAAAAGGAACTTTCGACTCAGGTGGTAAGATTTAAGATATGCTTTACTTAATAAAAACAGACAATGACATCATCATCACAGTGAACAAAAAACATTTTACATTGTCATAATATACATACCACCCTTAGGTACAGATAAGGCAGACAAGGGAATACAAGTAGCGGATACACCTGC
Organism: Xenopus laevis; assembly: GCF_017654675.1. NCBI lineage: Eukaryota > Metazoa > Chordata > Amphibia > Anura > Pipidae > Xenopus > Xenopus laevis. Next base: position 58,180,303 of record NC_054384.1, read on the forward strand.
CTAAATGAGAATGACCCCAACGTTTCGGCAAAACAGAATCCCCTTGACAAAGGCTATTTTGCCGAAACGTTGGGGTCATTCTCATTTAGGCAGGTGTATCCGCTACTTGTATTCCCTTGTCTGCCTTATCTGTACCTAAGGGTGGTATGTATATTATGACAATGTAAAATGTTTTTTGTTCACTGTGATGATGATGTCATTGTCTGTTTTTATTAAGTAAAGCATATCTTAAATCTTACCACCTGAGTCGAAAGTTCCTTTTTGAGTGTGCAGACCTTATTTTCTGTATTTGTTATATTTAGTCGCTCGGTAGGGGCGACTCAAGGTTTGTGTTGCACCTCTTATTCAATATTTGCCTATTTTTTATTGTGATTAGGTGTGCCCTCCGTTTACTTATATTGTAATATTTTCTAAGAACACCCAGGATACCCTATCAAATGCTTTTTCTACATCTGTGGTAAGTAGAATAGATGGGGTACCTTGTTTCTGTACGTTCTTTATTAGTAATATGATTTTAGCTGTGTTATACTTTCCTTCTCTTTTAGGAACAAAGCCTGCTTAGTCTGAGTGCATTAAATCGGCTAAGTATTTCTTAATTCTATTGCTTAACACTTTGGCAAATAGTTTCATATCTATGTTTATCAGGGAAATAGGCCTGTAACTAGGGTACAATTGAGGGTCCCTGTCTGGTTTAGGGATGATGGTGATATGGGCCTCTTGTGCCTGGAAACCCATTTTTTGGTAATGTTATTAAAATATCTACGTAACAGAGGAATAATATCTTTCTTGAACATTTTAAAAAAAAACTCCTTCAAAAATTCACCTCGACCTTTGATAAATCTGCCCCTAAGTGTTTTGGGGATTGAGAACTTTGAAGTTACTGGGGAATGATCTGCAATTATCTAGCACTTTTAAAAAATGTTTAAAGTACACACACATTTGCTATTGTGCAAGGTTGGTCCGCTAATTTCCCTTTTATTATAATGTAGCACTCTTCTTTATCTGAGATTGTTTCTGAATGTTTAAAAGGGAGGTCTCTATGGATTAGAGTTAAGACTCCCAGAGATTTTTTTACAGGATTATTACTCAAGAAAATGTGGGGGTATTGCTGCAATCTTAGTACTGGACCATGTCCTTCTTTAAAGTGCGTTTCTTGGAACATTACTATTTTGGCTTTATGCTTTAAACATTCATGAAAAATCTGAGCTCTTTTTACCGGCTCATTTAAACCTTTCACGTTAAATGAAAGAATTGTGCATTCCATATGTGGTTCCTTAGCCATAATTACCCATTTGGATCTGAGATTTGTAATTATCTTTTGGCTTAAACTATATTTGATGATTGACTTGTATGGTAAGGGAAAACAAAGGGGGAAAATGGTATGGTATTTGGGGGTTAACCTCTAAGAGGCTGGTGGGGGAATTAAGGGATAGTTGTTGCTGCCATAGACTTATCGGGGGTTGTCCCCTTGGCTGTGGTGGTGTTGTAGCTGCTCGGGTGCTATGCACCTTAAATAAGGGGGAGGGTGGTTGACTGGAGGTTAAACAGAGCATTAGTGGGATTCAGGTTGGGTGTGTCTCCACTAATCTTAACCAGCAAACTTATACAATATATTAACCATAGACAATGGAAAATAAAAGTTTTAGTTTTGCAATCTGTTACCTGGTGAGTGTCTAGTAGGTCCATACTGTAAATCATTCATAACATCTCTGCTCATTTAGTCCAGGTATGGATAATCAGTTTGTAGATCTTTTAAGTTTGCCTCTAGGTTTCATGGTTGCACTAAAAAAAGTCCTTAATTTTGTGTATTACCTTGTTCTTTCCTCCTGGCGAGTGAGGTCACATCGGGGGAAGGTCTCATTCTTTCCCTTGGGGTTCTTGGCATTCTCAGTGTTCTTACGGAAGCAGAAAGTTGTGACCATTCCTCTTGTAGAGCTAGGTGTAATTCCTGGATTTTACCCGTATCCGGCATCCATCCAGGTAAGTTTATCTCAGGTAAGTGGTGTTTTTTAGAAAGGATTCCGTATCTGTTGGGACTCGGATAGTAGCTGCAGTTCCATCCTTGTTTACCAATAAGGAGAAGGGATATCGCCGTCTATATTGAATGTTATGTTCTCTCAGTTTATCGGTTAGCGGTTTCAATAATTTCTCCTTATAAAGAGTTGTCCTTGAAAAACTCCAGGAAGAGTTTTATAGTACAATCTTCATAAGTTAGGTGACTGACCTCTTTGGCTTTATTGAGGATTTCTTCTTCTAGTGAGAAACTGTGTAGGCAACATAGGAAATCTCTGGGTGTATTCAAAGGGGCCTGTCCATATTTATTTCTGTAGTAGGTTCCCTCTTTAAAATAGAATTAAAGATTTGTAGCAGTGTTGTGCGTATTTCTTCAGCCTGTACTTCCTCCAGGGACACCCCTAATTATTATGTTATTTCTCCTACTTCTGTTCTCCTGGTCCTCTATCTGTCTCTGGAGTTCCTGAATCGTATTGTCCTGTTGCTGAATATGTTTATAAATTACTTTTTGATTTTTGTTGCACTTACTGAGATTTGTTTCCACTCCATCCGTTCGGGCCGCAAGAGTTAATAAATCCTTCTTTATACCAAGGATTTCTTCTTTAATCATGGCTGTGACCTCTTGGAGCATTACCCTGATGTCATTTTTAGAGGGGAGGTTGGCAATGTATGCTTGAACATCCATTTTGTCCTCTGCCTCAGACTGCTCCCTGTATGAGTCAGCTTCCTCCTCTCTCGCTTCTCATTCGACTGCCATCTTGGATTCCGTGCGACTGGTTTTCTTCCTCAGAAATAGTGGCGCTATCTCGCCAGAGACCGCATGTAATTGTCTCCCTGGGTTCCTCTCCCTCTCCGCTTTATTTTTGTGGGTTTTATCAATCTTTAAAGTGCAGTAGAAGGCTGGCTCAGATCGGTGTTAACTGAGCTCTGGGCTTATGCGTACATCTAGCTCCATGGCAGACCACGCCCCTCCTCACAGCCATTTTTATAGGTAAAACAATATATGTTCTCTCCTGAATCAGTGCTGATCTGTCTCTCCTTTCCTCTCTGCTTACACCGAGGTTGACAGAATATTACTCAGTAGCTAATTATCCCTGAAATGAAACGTTTTTGGGAAACAAACTTTCTCTCTACATATAAGGGAGAAGTAGAAGAAATCTACATATACCTACCTTCAAACAATTCTCTAGTTACATACAGATACATATGTGTGTGTTTATATTTTCTATTCAAATATATAGTTAACTCATCATGTACAAAAAGAATTTACTGATAGATAAATTGATAGCTATACATTATTTGTAACCTAAAATAGTCTTTAGCACAATACTACTTTAGATTCTATAATAACAACAACACATTTATTTTAGAATCCTTTCACCTGTTTTTACAATATAGGTGTTAATGTTGGGAAGTTAAATGCTGTGGAAATCCAGCTGATAAGGTCCTCTGGGGCACCTGTACTTCAAGGAAACCAAGATCATCAATTTTTTTGTCAGAGATAACAGAAATGGCATATAAATGATTAAACACAGAAACACTATGATATTTTGCCCTCTGAGTAGACAGGCGGTAAAACATTCTGGTTTTATGCCAGTATCTCCTGTGCCTAAAACAAAAGTCACTAACAATTTTCATATTAAAGTGATGATGAACCTTTTCTTAATACTTTGTATAAATCGTTTAGCAGTTTTTGACCTCTATTCATAAAGTTTTACTTTAAAGGAACAGTAACATCAAAAAATAAAAGTGCACTGGTAAAACTGGTGTGTTTGCTTAAGAAACACTACTATTATTTATATAAATGAGCTGTTGTGTAGCAATGGGGACAGCCACTGTGAGAAAATGAACAGGTTACACAGCAGATAGCAAATAAGCTCTGTCTGTCTAATGGTGTTATCTTTTATCCATTAATTAACCTGTGCCATTTAGCAGTTTTTCAATTTCCGCCATTGTTCAACAGCAGCTTGTTTATATGAACTATAGTAGTGTTTCTGAAGCAAACAGGTCAGTTTTACCAGTGCAGGGCAACACTACATGATATTTTCATTACTTTAAAACACTTACATTTTTTGGTAATACTGTTCCTTTAAGAAAAGATCAGTTATATATGAAAGGAAATCACCTACGAAAAATAATGCATTCAAAAATGTAGTGCATGAGATATTACCTCAAGCAGAAAGCTATACTTTGTCTTCATATGCCTTTCATTAAAACTTTTATTTTCGGTTTATGGTTTCTAACAAGTTTGCCACCAAAGAGATTTAAAAAATCTAGGCATCTGCATTGTAAAAACAAAAGCGTTTTTCAAAGAGCAGGATATGTATCTTTCTGAACTTAATTGCACTGGGACTATGAACTGCCTGTGATGCTGAAAAGCAAGCAGTTCACATTATGGAAAATATACAAGAGTATGTGCTTTTAAAAGCATTGGATAAATTTAGCAAAGTACGAAGTGTCTAGTGTCTCTTCTAAAAACACGTTCCTAGAATATTTTGCAGACACTCCAGGAAGATACTGAATGCAATAGAGCATTTTAGGAAAATTAGAAATACTTAAAGGAGAACTAAAGCTTAACTAATGAATTAAGGTACAAATGTTGTACATTATGTTTTGGGCGTCTGTACCAGGTAACCACAGCCCTTTATCAGTAAAGATCTGTGTCTTCAAAGATGCCCCAGTAGCTCCCCATCTTCTTTTCTGTTGATTCACTGCACATGCTCTGTACTGCTGTCAGTTATGGAGCTTAGAGACAGACACAATATATACAATACACATAGTATAAAAATGTCACATTATAAAGGCTGATTAGTAATTAATACAGATAAGTACAACATGGCAGCACAGAAACCAACACAATTAACATTAAAAATTTAATAATCAAACGCTCTCCGATATGGGACGTACTTTGTATTATGATAAATGTGACAGTGTATTGTTATATTGATGACTGTGATTTTCCGAGAACTGTCCAACTCTATATCTTTGTTGTGATATTATTCTAACCCTGATACCTATGTTTATGATCTGTCTTAATGTGCTTTTTTTTATTCAATAAAAAGAGAATATACAAAAAAAAAAAAAAAAAATTTAATAATCAGCCCTGTAGTATCAGCTTATTTTAAAGGCCAACCTCATTTTCTGCTTGATAATTTGTGACAGCCCCTTAATTTAGCTTCTCAACAGCTGCCCACTGAGCATGTGAGTGTCACAGATACTTTCCAAGATGGTGACCCCCTGTGACAAGTTTGAAGTCCTGGAATACTGCTGCTATTGACAAACTGAAACTTTAGGCTGGTGCAATAAGTTCAGTATATAAAATATACAATTGTTAGCCATATTAATTTTTAGGGTTTAGTTATCCTTTGAAAAAAATTGCTTCTTAAAATGTACAATGCAATAATGCATTTAACACTTATAGACGTTTGACTGTGTGACTGTCTTCTTTACTAGTAATGAAATCAGGATTTTAGAGCAGTGTGTTCTACATAAAAACATTCGGCATACTACTGTGTGATTGGTGCAATTGTCTCTTGGCCTCCATTTAAGCACAGCACCATCTAAGACATCAAGGGTCATTTAGGAACACAAAAACAATGGAAAAGTGCAAAATCATGTGTAATTAACCGTAACTATTTCCCAAAGTACTTTCATGTACTTTCTTGGTGTAATGATGTCAAATTCATTGAAACAAGTAGACATTCCAGCAAATCAGATGCAAGCTGTAGCAAAATCTTTTTAAGGTCTTGAGAAAATTTTACATACTTGTGACCCCACTGAACCTTTGTATTTCTGCAAGCCATAGCATCTGCTGGCTCTGCTATGTATAATGTTATGGCCCATATAAAAGACCCAGTGCTAGCCCCTTTTCTTCTTATATCTTTAGATGTCTTATGATAGTTATTTTTCTTTGATTTTTATTATTAGACTCTTAAATCTAGTTTCTAAGAACAATAAAGTTGTTTGAGATGTACTCTATATAGGGAGTTTTTACAAGAAGAATCCAAGTAGCAACAACTGTAAGAATAAGGGAGACTTACTGAGAGAACAAAGGGCAAATGTGGGAAGTGATAGCGCCATACAGGTAGAGAGTAACAAATTCTGGATGAAGGAATGCTACAATTCCATACTGATTTGTTGAGCACAACCCTCAAGCTCAAACTTCGAGCAACACTGCAGAAGGTTTTGGGTGGGAGTAAATATACAGGAGTACACATCAGGCCTGGACTGGGAGTCAATATAGGCCCTGTCATTCCAAGTACACAGAGGCCCAAACAGCCTCCTACCAGCCCAAACAGCCCCCTACCAGCCCACTATATGGTATCTTTCTATGGAGCCGTACAGCAGCCCCTCTGGCATTTGCCAGAACCCACAGATTGCCAGTCCGGGCCTGGTACACATAGGCAACACATTCTAATGTGCAGAAAGTTGCCTTCTCCCAAGGAGGGTATTTTACTTCAAGGGGTAAATTACTAGTTTTAAACCACAGGTCTGGGTTCTGCGGAGGCTGATATTTAGTTGGTAGATGAACCTAAACCTATGAAACTCAGTGAGCCTAATAGCAGGCCTCAATAATACAAGCACATGTGAAATTAAGCATCACCCTCCCACAAATCTACCTGCGGTTCATAAATCTTGAGGTTGGGATTAATCTGTTTGTGCAAGATATTTCAGGGGTCATTTTCTACTTGGATTTGGTTCCATATAAAAATGTGCTTTGGTTGATGCCTTTACACATAGCTAGATGGGTTTAAATCCCTGTATTATAATTGGTACACTGATAACATGGGAATTGCATATTGTTGGAGGTATTGGTGGTGGGGTCAAAGAGATACAGTAACCAGAAATTAAGAAATGTAGTTGCAGAATGGGTGACATTTCCAAATATAAGTTGGGGCTGTTTCCTTCATGCAAAGCTGCTTCAAGTTTCCAGCACAATATTATATGAGAAGCATTTGACTCTGCTGTCATTCTTTATTGTCATTCTTTATACATACTCTGGAAAGGAAATTATTTGCTATTTTTTCATAAAATAACAGAACGCAAAAGGAGTATTTATAAACATACACCATTTCTACATGTTAAATTGGTATATATTATTAAATTCTGATATAACAGACACTGTTCTTGAAATAATTATGAAAGGCCTTGATAACAATATGGTTTTTCATTTTCATTTTTTCATGCTCCACTCATCTCTTTTTGTTTCTGTCCATGTTTTACATATATTCCTTTCTCTTGATATGCTTCTGGAGCTGTCTTTGTTCAGTGTTTTCTCTCTTTCTCTCACCTTGTAAATGCCACTCTCTGTCTCTTCCGCTCAGCTAGAGCATCTCTCATCTATTAGAAATCAATTAAGTGTAGCATCAGTACACGAATGTACAAAAGAAATGAGTTACAGCTGGAAAACACGCTGCCAACTGCTGTGTTATTAAATCCTTCCTTATTTTTTGATATTAGATTTAAAGGTTCAGTTATAACTGGCTCACAGAAGAGCGACCGCTCCAGCTCCCCAATTACAACAACTGTAAATTAGTCATTCCATTGTGAACTAGAAAAAGCTTTTTTTTTATATTTGTTTTATTTTCTTCCATAGTGTGCAAATACGTTTTGCCAAGTGAAATAAAAAGTAGTGCTAAGCAATTTTCCAATTAACATTAATGAAACATTTTCAATTTGTTTGTAAATGTATCTGCAATTAAAGACAATATGTAGCAGAAGTCATCTCCACTCCAGCCAAGGCTCAATTTCCCACAATGCATTTTGTGCTTCTTTACATTATTATAACTCAGCTAACCTTTGCTGCACGTTATGCTTTCTGCTATATTTACAAAACATTTGAAAAGCAATGGAAATTTGTAATGAATGTATATGGTGAAGGTGTTTAGAATTGTATTTCTTACAACCCTTTTAATTACATATTCTGTCTCTTCCAATCTTTGCATAGCTTGAGAGATAAGCAAACCAGCAGTCTTCAGAATTTTTTTGAATGCTGAGATGTAACACATGCAAAGGCATTGCCCTATTAATAAAACATTACAATGAAGCTAATTGTTCCAGGAGCTTATTTCTCGTTTAGTCATTGTAAGCAGACAACCAATAGGTTCAAGTCAAGTAAATAAACAAAGTAAAGCCTGAAGCATAATACTGCATGATAAGAAAAACAGATCTGGCAGTTACAGCCCTTAAGAACACACTGTGTGATGTGATTTTCTGCTCCTACTAGATAATATTTTAGGCACTGAAAACAACTACAGCATAGCATTCAACAGGGAGATTATTTTAGAGGAGAATACTTTCTAAGTAAGAAAGTGGATAAAGACAGGATGTTCTCTTTGGCAGATGAAAACTGACCTTTACAATGTTGAGGGAGTAGATCTAGTTCTATAAGCTACTCAACATTTGGAAATTTTCACACAAGCATCTACAGATTTGTAAACAAATTTGGAATTAAAATATTGAGCTGCTTCTATGTGCATTGTAGATATATAAAGAATGCCCGGGGGAGTGAGTCAAGAACTTGGAACGACAGGGCTATGACAGGGCTAGGAATGAGGTAACCGAAAGATTAAGCATTATGGGAGTTCCTGGGTTGCTATTGGGGTGGGTGGAGGAAGGAAGTGAAGGGAGCATGCTCTTTTACCTTGAACAGCTCCCACCCACCCTCCCCGGAATAAAGGGGTAGTTGGGTAAGGGGGGCGTGTTAGCATAATTTCTCAGTGGAAGGGACTCCCCTAAGGGGGAGCCAGTGAGAGTGGTAACAAGTGTAGGGCTTAACAAGCATTAGGCCTGGGGCCAAAGCGATGGAAGGGGCCCAGTGGAAGGGGCATGAGTTACGAGGAAAGTCATTCCATGACAGTAGACAGCCCCCACTTGCTATTGTGTACGATTCTTTGCAACCTTCAGCAGCTAAGTAAGTTAATAGTTAAATATTTGCTAAATGTGATGGTATATTGTCCTACACTCTATGCTTTTAGTTTATATTGGTCATTATTTATGTGATTTAATAATAAGCTACAACCTTTTTCACCCAACTGGAAACAGATCTCCCAATATCAGTGTCCAATCTGTTAGTAATGGAAACAAATCCTGCCAATAATGTTCCCACATCTAGTGGCACCTTCCAAAAACATTAGAGGGTAACAGTTGTTAAAGAGATACTGACACTAGAAAGAGAACTTTTTTTTTAAACCATTTATAATTTTTCCATAAAATGATTTGCCCAATGCTTTTATATTGCATTGGGCAAATCCCTGTGTTCTTCTATGAGGGTGCTGCCATATTTGTGCAGCAGTAGTCTGTTAGCATTAGAAGCTATAACTGAAAGATTTGAAAATAATGTGTCATTATGGATGTTGAATGCAATACCCCACTTCCCCCTCCCCCTTTTTCCTTCTGTATCCCAATCCCCATAAAATATAAATAAAGAATTGAAAAAAATAAGATATAACTGACAGGCTGAGAAGGCACAGTCAGGTTGGAAAAGAAGCAGACCTATTAGCTGAAAAGGATCAACATAACCTATAGGTAACTTTAAATGTACATTTATATTTTGAAGAGTAGTTTTTTAGTGTCAGAATCACTTTAAGTGTAACGCAGGGTATGCCAAATTCGAAACAAACTTTTCCTCCTATAACAGCTGCCTTTGACATTCAGGAGGAGCCCTCCGCTACTCGGATGCCGCCAGGTCTTAATGTGAGAGGCCCAAGGAGAAAGTTCAGAGCAAGCTGGGGAACTGAGCGTAAATTAGTAAAACGGGAAACAAGAAGTGTAGTCAAAGGTCAGACTGGGTCGGTAACAGTCAGGCAATGCAGTACAATTCAGGAGATGGAAGAGTAGTGGTGGGTCACAGGCCAGTAAAAATGCATCACAATCACAAAAACTGCATTGAAGTCAGGTGGAGTTTTTCTCATGCCAAATGCATTAAAGTCTATGGGTGTTTTTTCTCGCATTAAATGCATTGAAGTAAAAGGAGACTTTTTTTTATTTTATTTTATTTTCCTTGCACAACATTTTTTTATTAGTGAAACAAAATGCATGCTGAATTCCAGTGTAACTCCATCTAAGGTAGGCTAGATCCAGTTAGGAAACAGGCAGAGCACCAGTTACATTTGACCCTCTCCACAGGATGGGCCTTTGCTACATGAAAGGGTGAAGAAATGGTATTTTGCAACTACACCTTTCTTGTGCTGCATGACTTAATAAAAGAATTGGACGCCAGAAGGTTCTTGAACAAAACAAATTGCAACATGCTTTTCTCTTTTCTATTCTCTTAAAGTGCAAATCAGGGTTTTGATACTCATTTGAGGTTTATTACATACATGTCAGGTAACATCAAAGCATTTCAGAGTCAGCACCTTGTGACATCCCTGTGGAGACAGCGTACCACACTGATAGGTGCACCTTCAGGATCTCTGTACTGTGACCTGGATCCCACCATATTGGATCACAGAAAGCACTAAACCTAAATCCCTATTAGGCTGTTATTCCTACACTACAGGTCAGTATTGCCTGAAGGCAGAGCTATCCCCTTGTTATCCATCCTAGTCGGGGCCAGGCTGCTCTTGCTCGATAGTTCTATCTGACTCACTTTCCTAGAAAGCGCTTTACAGAGAACTACCCTGTGCTGACTATGATTCATTCACGAGGTCCCTGTATCCTCAACTTCACCAAGGGCCTCACCACCCTTGGGGCCTTCACTTTACTGGAGCATAAGCTCCAGGCTCCCAGTGCATCCACTTCCTCCTGGAGTGGCAGGGGAAATAAGAAGCTCCACCCTCTGCCCAGCACTACTGAAGTGTGGCAGGAACTTGTCATCAGCCTCTGGCCAATAATACAATGTGCACATTATGCTAATAAGCAAAAGTAGATAAATGGGCTTTGGCATATGGGAGTGTTAACCCTATGGGTCCCCACACTAGTGCATAACTTTTTTTCTACCTGTAAAAATGTGAATTTTGCTGTGAATCTGTATCAGTCAAAAAATTGGCCCAATCTTGAGTTTGAAGTGTGACATAGTAACATAGTAAGTTAGGTTGAAAAAAGACACACATCCATCAAGGTCAACCTTTTATCTCTATTTAACATGTCTAACTGCTAGTTGATTCATAGGAAGGCAAAAAAAACCATTTGAAGCCTTCCACATCTTCACAGCTTTTACTGTGAAAAAACCCTTACGAATATTTCAACAGAGCCTCGTTTCTTCCAATCGGAATGACCTACTGGCAAATAAATCTTTAGAGAGATTATTATATGATTCCCTTATATATTTATACATAGTTATCATATCACCCCTTAAAAGGGACCCGTCACCTAAAAAAAATATTCGAAACCCTATTTTATCACATTAGTCAAGCAAAATTAACTTTAATTAAAGTATATAAATTATTTGATTCTTGCTTCTTTCAGTCTGCAAATTCATAATTATAGCAAGCAGGCAGGAGCCATTTTGTGGACGCTGTTATTAAGACAAGCCTTGCATCATCTCAGAATCTTGTTTGTGCACCAGAATGGGGGACCGAATGTCCATCCCTATGCCCTGGCTACACAATTAAATGGTGAAGAAAATGGGGGAATGTGTGGAGAGTAGTGACATCTGGGAAATGCTGATGGAAAGTGAAAGTAATTCTTAGTAAAGTAAAGTAAGTCTGCCCAGCCTCTATGCCTAAGGCATAAGTTGCTTGTGGCACAGGTAATATCTCTGAGAAAATTACCTTATAAGTCCTCGCCCTCAACTTTACACCTATGTTTTTAAAAACATTCTTGAGGACAGGCCAGGTCTTCCCCAGCCCCTCCCAATAATCTATCCACTTGTTCCACCACATGCCGAACCCTAGCACCAGGCAAGCAGCAGACTGTTTGGCATAAAGGGTCCTTACGGCAGATAACCCTATCCACCTTTCTAACAATTGAATCCCCTATAATTAAAACCTGCTTTTACTTCCTTGCACTCCCCCTACCACCCGTATTAGAGCCACTGCCTCCCAGGATGCTCTGAAAGTCAGCATGCCAGTTCAGAGCTGTCCTCCTCAGCATCTTCAGCCAAAATGGCAAATCTGTTGTTTTGGACAAGCTGTGAACCAGCCCCTCCCTACCCTTCTGTCCCCTACTTCTCCTCGTAACTGTAACAAACCTGCCTTCCTCAGCCTCAACTGCCCCTTCTACACCCCCACTACACTGGTCCCTGCCAGTGGTTGCTCTGTGAGCCTCCTTTCCTCCCCCACGTTTGCCGATGCCCTCAGTGCTGCAAGATCCCCCCTTAGAGTCTGCAGTTCAGATTCCAAGATTAAAATCCACCAGCATCTCTCACATGTAAATATTTCATGGAGCTGCTGCTCCAACACCACATACAGTACATGTCACAAGAAACACACTGAGTAATACAGGCAAACCCACTTGCACTCATGTGGAGTGCTTACATATCATAATCTTAACAGCATATTTAATTCCTTGATTTTTTATGACCGTTCTGTACCACATTTCTAAAATATAACTCTCATTCTCTGTTGAATTGTGATAATAGCTTTGAATATGACATTGTAGACCATGTTGGAGGTAGCATATTTATTGTGGAACTACTTTTAATCAGCATCTTGTTAAAATGAAAATAAATGTGGATAGTGCCAACTACACGACAACACTAAAAGAGAGGCTAGTTCCAGTCTGCTAAAAATGTAAAATTAGATGACACAATTAATGTTCATTAAATCATGCCTGGTATGCCCCCTTACATTTTTGAACTATTCAATTTCTATATACAGACTGTTAAAACAAAAAAGTGCTTGCTGCAGGAAAATGGGTTGCTGACTTGCAGATTATTATCTGCTTATTGGGTATCTAGTGTTGCTCACAAAACAGCCCACTGATTTACTCATTATTAAGATTTTATATAATTGAAGGCATGAATACCATTAATGCACTTATACCAATAAGAACTGCACAAGGCACTGACCATTTTAGGTCATTGTAGTCTTAGATTGGGCACTCTTTCCTTTTCTATTTTTTCTATTGGGTTATATAGTTCATAGATAATTAAGGATACAGTGCATTTTGCCATGTCTGTATGATTTCAGATTTAATTTTACATGCCATTATGCTGTGTATTTGATAACATCTGTAATATTTCCACGTCTCTGTGGTTACTTCGGAAGAATAACCTTATTAGGTACAGGTATTGTACAAAAGCTCAAGTTAAGTAGAGCTGATTTTCTAATGTAATCTACCAGGTTACTGCACATTTCCTTGTCTATAGAAAACTAATTCAGTGCTCTAATGGAATAAAGGAGCCAGTCTGGCAACCTTGCATGACCTTGCTAAAATATCTGTTCAAAATGTCACTTATCCTCCTTATAGACCATAAGCAGTGCAACTTGAGAAAATATCTCTTCATATACAATTCTGCATTTTACTTTTCTTTAAAGAGGGTATTCCTCCTAAAATCAATAACAACTCGAGTTGTTTCGTAACAACTCGAGTTTCGGCAAGAAATATGGCATATAATAAAAATATATACAGTATAACATGCACAGTATATAGGTAGAAAATATATCAGGAATATTAGGAAAATACACAGAAAAATAAACCCTTTTTAGAAACATAATATGTGCCATTTCCCTTTTAAATTTGTTTAGCTGCATCTTTCAAGTACGCAACCACTACAACCTCATTATACCTCTATGGCTTTGCGTTCTGTTTTCCTTTTTATTCACAAGTGTGGCTGTGAGCTTTTTAATTATTTATAGTCTTATCATCTTGAATCTAGATCATATCAGTCTGACAGATTTTTCTCTGCCATTCTCTGGTGTAGATTGAATCAGAATATTAATCTATTATATAGTAACACAACAAGTTCCACTTTTCCAATATTTACCACTGTCACACTATAAGGTTAAACAGAGGCACGCAGAGAGTTGGTTCTGAGTACTAAAGAATGAAAATGGAGGTGGAGGAAAGAAAGATGGAGAGGCAATCCTTTAAAAAATTATGGGGATTAAGTAGTTGTAATTTTATAAGTGGAAAAGTACAGATGCAAAACAACAACATGCTTTATACATATCACCAATAGAAAACGGTTAGAAATGGTGGTTTACTTACAGTATTTATGTATCTAAATAGCTTTCTGAATATTGTTTTTCCTGATTACAGATCCCATACCTGTATTCAGGGTTGAACTTGGTTGGCAGGACATCGTAAAAAAACCCCAGTAGGCGCTGGTCCTCATGGGCCCCAACAACCAAGACTCGTTCCCCACTGAAATCTGTGGGTGCTTACTTCTTGCTCTCTCTCCCCCCTGACCTCCCCCTTATAACAACTGTAAAATTAACAAAAGTGAAAAGGTATCCACTGGGCTCTGCATGAGCTCAAGAATTGGGCAGGGGCCCCTAATGCAGTATGGGGGCAACTGAGGTGGCAGCACCAGTGGGCCCTGCATCCCCCAGTCTTACCCTGCCTGAGTGCCTGTATTTAATTTAAAGGGATACTGTCATGGGAAAACATGCATTTTTCAAAATGCAAAATGCTGCTCCAGCAGACTCTTCAAAAGAGAAAACTGACATGGACTAGACATATTGTCATGTGATAAACTTCAGCAACTCTTTACTGCTGCACTGCAAATTGGAGTGATATCACCCCTTCCATCAGCAGAACAATGAAAAGGAAACCAGATAATAGCTCCCTGGATAAAAGAACAACACTCAATAGTAAAAATCCATGTCCCACTATGATTCCTTCAGTTATAGTGAGTAGGAGAAACAATTGCCTGCCTGAAAGCAGTTCCATCCTGAAATGGTGGCTCTTTCTGAAAGGACAGGACCAGGCTAAATGACCAGGGATGACTGCCTACACACCAATATTACAACTAAAATTATTATTAGTGTAATTTAATTAGTAAAATTATTTGCAGTGTAAACAGTGTAATTTAAAAATAAAAACTACACCATAAAAATCATGTAGAATTCCTTTAAAGGAACAGTTCAGTGTGAAAATAAAAACTGTGTAAATAGATAGGCTGTGCAAAATAAAACATGTTTCTAATATAGTTAGATTATTTCCAGCCTTTAAATGGGGGGTCACTGACCCCATCTAAAAACAAATTCTGTAAGGCTACACATTTAGAGGGTTATTTACTAAGCTCCGAATGCGAAACATTCATGTTTTTTAGTATAAAATCTGTATTTTTAGTGGAAAAAAATCACCAATTTTTCAGAATTTATTATACCCAGAGGATAGAAAAATCAGAATCTGAAAATCCGGCATCTCAGACCTGCTGAGGTTGCATATAAGTCAATAGGAGGAGTGCCAAAGATTTTTTGATCTGCGCTGGGTTTTGTGCAGTAATCAGAAGTTTTCGTAGGGTTCGGGCAAATTTTTTTGGGAAATTGTATTAATAAATAAGTCGAAAAAAACCCATGTGGATTTGGTCAGAGTTTTTTTCAGAAAATATTGAGATAAATTTGGACTTTGATAAATAACCCCCTAATAGTTATTGCTACTTTTTATTACTCATCTTTCTATTCAGGCCTATCCTATTCATATTCCAGTGTCTTTTTCAAATCAATGCATGGTTGTTAGGGTAATATGGACCCTAGCAACTGGATTGCTGAAATTGCAAACTGGAGAGTTGCTGAATAAAAAGCTAAATAACTTAAAAACCAGAAATAATAAAAAATGAAAACCGAATGCAGATTGTCTCAGAATATCACTCTCACACACTAAACATACTATCACTAAACATACTATCACTCTAACATACTAAAAGTTATCTTAAAGGTAAACAGCCGCTTTAAGACCATATAACACTTTGGGGCAAAGAGATAAACTCCATTTAACTAAAGCAGGCATGTCAGGCCTGGGAGCCAGTTGCGGCCCGTTTTCAAATTTACACCGGTCCTCAGCCTCCATCATGAAATTAATAATAATGCGGCCTGACAGCATAGTGCGATCAGGAATCGTGTAGCCGTAGCAGTAATATTTGGGCAAATTAGTGAAATGATTTGCAGCTTGGTCTATACCGCTGCCTGTGTGCTGAAGGTGTTAGCAATAGACACGTACTGGCACATAGTGACGTGCCGCTCTTGCATACTTCTTTAGGGCTGAAGGTGTCAATAGATGACGTCGCAAATCCTTGTTTAAATTAGTTAAATAATGTTAATGGTTCAAAGAATGTCAGGCTGAATGGTCGGCCCCCACACATTTTCAGCTCACCAAATCTGGCCCTCGTTGCAAAAAGTTTGGACACCTCTGAACTAACGGGACCACTGAGCGCTGTTGTTTATATCAAAGCCATGTATATGTTTGTGAAAAGATATACAATGAAGACCTTTTGTTTTTTTTTATTGTTGTATAACATTGACAATTACATACAGTCATTTTAATTCCAGGTTGTAGCACAGCGATATGAAAAATTCAAACTGGCCAATTGTTATACAAGGCACCGTATCGAGGAAAAGGCTTTGACGCTGAGTTAATTTAATATGTAGAATCTAGGTAGAGAGAGTCTCAGTGTTACATTCACAGGTACATTAATATATTGCTAGGTTTATTTCACATAAAGAAATGCAGCATTATAGTATACGGTTTGTCTTATTAAATAAGGAAATCTGCTTGTATATTTTCTGGAAACCATTCCATTTAGGCACCCTGCTAGAAGTATACAAGATACCCAGTCCCTCTCCATACTGCAGTCTGTCTTTTGACAGACCATAGAGACCTAGGGGCAAATTCACTAACCTCCAAAAATTCGCCAGCGACGACTTTGCTCACAGCACAACACTTTGCCAGGCATAGATTCGTCAGGGAAACGCTAATTCACTAGAATCCGAAGTTGCGTCCAGGGTGCCGAATGCTGGCGAAGTTGCGCTAGCATTACCGCACAAGGCGAACTGAAGTTGCGCTAGCGGTGCCTAATTTGTATATGGCGGGAAGTTAAAGTTCAATGGACATATATCTTGCAGAAAATACATTACACCACACAAGCCCGGGAAACCTTAATAAAATAAAATAGAGTTGTTATATTGCTCTACACATGAGCACAGTGTATAGTTTATGTGCCATATGTTAGGAAATTTAGGGAGAAGCCGGTTACCCCAAAAACATTTTATGCTATTTTGCAGCCCATCACCCTGAAAAAAGGAAAAGGCGTTATGTTTTGAGGAAGTCCTATCTACTCTATTGCACTTCGTCTGGTCTGAGGTGGCGAAGACAAGTCTGGCGCACAAGGTAACGTTCAGTAAAATCCGCATCTTAGTGAATTTGCATAGTTATTTCCATTTGCCAGATCGCAAATTCGCCTGGCGTTAGGGAGCGAAGTACCGCTAGAGTCCATCTCCTTCACTAGCGAAGTTACACCAGCGACCATTAGCAAATCGTCAATGTTGCGAAATGACACCACCCTGGCGAATTTTCGCCAGCGATAGTCACTTCGCCCCTTTAGTAAATTTGCCCCATAAAGACTGCCAAAGAAACTGAATTTCTATTATAGTACAGAGAAAAATGAAATACCAAATATATCTTTTACTGAAACAGTAGATAAATGTAGCAGTAGATAAATGTAGCAGTTGTAGTAGTTACTGAAACTGCTACATTTATTTACATAAAAACACTACCAGAATTTATGTATTTATTCATGTCTATATGAATAATCAAATATCCACCTTCATTAGGTGAGTATACAGATATAGTAGGAGCCTTATTTGTATATGCCATGGACAAAGGGAAATACAAACTGCATTAGAAGCATTAATTAATCAGAACAGTGGATTCTGTTTTCTTTGTAGCCTCTTGTTAGACCTTTGCCCTGCATCTGTAAGGCATCAGTAAACCACATTATAATACTAATAATTTTTTGAAGCTTTATTTCAACTTGCCTACCTCTCTTGAATATTATCTTTCAGCACATAGCAGCTGTATATTTCTTCTTTTTAGGCCAAAATAGCTCTGGAGACATCTGGTGGACAAGAAAGAGTTTTCTCCAATGAGTGTCTGCAGACAGAAGCATTGTAACAGCTAATATATGGTGTCTTGAAGGAAATTGTGTATGACAGTCTAAGCTATATTGATAGTTGGAGTAAGCCTGATGGTTTTCTCTGTCTTTATTAGCTTGTTTTTAAAGCAATTTGGTGCCCAGAAGTTTAGCCATCAGATTACAGAGAGTAAAAAATGATTGTACAGAACGTGCTCTTTTTGTCTGTTACCTGCACTATATTGAATTCTGCCTGTACAGCTGCACGTTCATCGCTATACAAAGGAATGAGATAAAGGTGGATTTTTAAAGGTAATTACAAACTCTCAATCATAAATCTCATCTAAGTGAAAAAAATGTTGTTACGGATATAGAATGGTACTTTACTCTATTATCAGTCTTTAAAAACTGAAATCTTTTATTCCTTGAGAACTCTTATAATGAGGTGAACTTGCAATCAGGCATAAAATAAAATGAGTGGATTGATTAAAGCCCATAGTTGTCCTTTTGACCCTTGTCAAGGAAGATTTTATTAATAGAATATTCTGCATATGGACTTAAGACTCTGTTTCATACAGTATAAAAACTAGAAGGCTCATTTACAAGTGCACAAGCAGGGTTTTTTTTACCCTCAATGTATTTTTTTCTACAATTCCTGCACAAGGTGGCTATGTGCCTAACTCAACTACAGGAGATGCTCTAATGCTTGAACAGTGTGTGTGCTTCAATGTGAATCAGTCTCAATTTTTCAAACACTTACTTTAAAGGGTGGTTCATCTTTAAGTTAACACTTGGGGGCCGATTCACTAACTTCGAGTGAAGGATTCGAAGTAAAAAAACTTCGAATTTCGAAGGTTTTTTTTGGCTACTTCGACCATCGAATGGGCTACTTCGACCTTCGACTACGACTTCGAATTGAAGGATTCGAACTAAAAATCGTTCGACTATTCGACCATTCGATAGTCGAAGTACTGTCTCTTTAAAAAAATCTTCGACCCCCTAGCTCGCCATCTAAAAGCTACCGAAGTCAATGTTAGCCTATGGGGAAGGTCCCCATAGGCTTGCCTAACTTTTTTCGATCGAAGGATATTCCTTCGATCGTTGGATTTAAATCCTTCGAATCGTTCGATTCGAAGGATTTAATCGTTCGATCGAAGGAGTAAGCCTTCGATCGTACGATCACACTATTTGCGCTAAATCCTTCGACTTCGATATTCGAAGTCGAAGGATTTCAATTCCCAGTCGAATATCGAGGGTTAATAAACCCTCGATATTCGACCCTTAGTGAATCAGCCCCTAAGTATGTTATAAAATGGCTAAATCTAAGCAGCTTTTCAACTGGTCTTCATTATTTATCTTTCATAGTTTTCGATTAATTTGCCTTTTTCCTTCTGACTTTTTCCAGCTTCCAAATGGGGGTCAGTGACCCTAACAAAAAAAATGCTTTATAAGGCTATAAATTGTTTGTTATTGTTGCTTTTTATTATTCATCTTTTATTCAGGCCCTCTCCTATTCATATTCCAGTCACGTATTCAAATCAAGGGCTACAACTCATGGGAGATATATGGGGTGTCACTGATTCTGAATCTGGCTGACACACATGGGGAGGTGACAGATAGAGGTCCAACTTTCATTGCTCCATGTAAGTCGCTCAAAGTGCTTTTCAGTTAATATTATCAGGTGTGGCAATAAGGCATTGTAGTTGCCCTGATCTACAGCCGTAATAGATGGCTAACACAAGGGGGCACATTTACTTAGCTCGAGTGAAGGATTAGAAGGAAAAGAAATTCGAATTTCAAAGGGTTTTTTTGGCTACTTCGACCATCGAATTGGCTACTTCGACCTTCGACTACTACTTCGACTTCGAATCGAACGATTCGAACTACAAATCGTTCAACTATTCGACCATTCTATAGTCGAAGTACTGTCTCTTTAAAAAAAACTTCGACCACCTACTTCGCCACCTAAAACCCACTGAGCACCAATGTTAGCCTATGGGGAAAGGTCCCCATAAGCTTTCTAAGCATTTTTTTATCGAAGGAAAATCTTCGATCGATGGATTAAAATCCTTCGAATTGTTCGAACGAAATGCGGTAAATCCATCGACTTCGATATTCGAAGTAGAAGGATTTAACTTTGTTGATCGAATATCGAGAATTAAGTAACCCTCGATATTCGACCCATAGTAAATGTGCCCCTAACACTTTTCAGGGCGAAGAACTGACTGTACTTGCTGTGTTAGTCAGCTTCAATTTTATAGGCAGTGGCATGGGTGGCTTTAGGCAACTAGAAATGCCGGCACAGCACATGTACTGGTATAAGGTGCCTGGGTGCAGAGCTATGTATTAGTATTTACAATGGCTCAAAAGAAGCTAGCACACACAGGACTTATGGAGAAAAAAGGTTTTTATTTTAACAGACAAAAACTAACGTTTCGGCTAGGTCCCTAGCCTTTCTCTTTTTTTGAGAAAGGCTAGAGACCTAGCTGAAACGTTAGTTTTTTTTCTGTTAAAATAAAAACTTTTTTTCTCCATAAGTCCTGTGTGTGCTAGCTTCTTTTGAGCATATATATATATATATATATATATATATATATATATATATATATATACACACACACAAATGCCCAGTGGCCCGCTCTATTTTTTTTAAAAGTTGGACAGGGTAGCCGTGAGCTTCAGAATGGAGCCAAAGCAAAGTCACCGATTGGGTGCTAAAGAGAATCCAGCGAATGGAAGCTGAAGCCTTGAATGAGAGCCAAAGCCGACAAAAAAGGAAACTGAAGAAGTCAATGTGGAAGAAGACTACCTGTCAAATTTCTAAGGAGAACTAAACCCTAAAAATGAATATGGCTAAAAATGCCATATTTTACTGAACTTATTGTACCAGCCTAACGTTTCAGCGTCTCAATAGCAGCAATGATCCAGGACTTTAAACTTGTCACAGGGGGTCACCATCTTGGAAAGTGTCTGCGGCACTCACATGCTCAGTGGACTCTGAGCAGCTGCTGACAAGCTAAGCTTAGGGGTTGTTGCAAATTTACAAGCAGAAAATTATGTTTCTTTGTAATATAAGTAGATGTTACAAAGCTGATTTTTAAATTCTGATGCTAATTGGACTGGTTTCTGTGCTGACATGTAGTAATGATCTATATTAAGTACTAATAAGCTGTCAGACTTACCGAACCGGGTAGAACCAACTGACGAGAGGAAGACAACCCTTACAGCTCCTCAACCGATACACCCTCCAATGGGAACAGAGGGAGATCCGTGAAGGTGTAGTAGGGGAGTCTGGATTCCTGGTGGGGTGCGCTGGTCTGTGAAGGAGCAGGTCGGGTGGCTGTGAGGGTACAGGAAGGTGCGGGTTAGTTTGCTGAGTAGTAGGAACAGGGAGGACGTGCAGGAACTGGCGGCAATCACCTTAGTGTTACTGCTGGTTCGTGGTGAAATAGCAGGCTGGCACCGATGACACTTGGGCTGCTACACAGAACTTGCAGGCTGAGTAGGAAGCGCACGTTGGTAGAAATCACAGGAGAAGGGCTCCCCGGATGACTCAGAGGTGGATTACCAGACAGGCAGCAAAGACAATCTTCAGTCGAAAACCAAAGGTCAAGGCAAAGCGTAAACAGTAACAGGCAAAGTTCGGCAACAGATAGTCAGATACAAGCGAGGTTTCAGGGGTTAATTCAGCAGCGAAGTCAGGAGGCAGGCAGAAGTTTGGCAACAGGAGATCAAAACATCAAGCACAGGTCAGAGGGTTAATACAGAAGAGTAGTCCAAGCAAGCAGGTTCGGCAACAGGAGTTCAAGCAGGGTTCCAAGGGGTTAAGCAGGAGCGGAGTCAAAAGGCAATAGCAGGGTCAAAACCAAGGTACAATAGTTATCAGAATAAGCTCTACTTACAACAGCTAGAAGCGATGTCCGAGCACTGAGGGAAACTCTGAACCGGCAGAAATACCGTCGCCTGCGTCATCATGCTGCGCCCAGCAATTCCCCTGCGCCGGCGTCAAGGCGCCCGCGCCGTGACGTCACTGGAACGCAGCGCTGGAACGCATTGCGCAGAAGGTCCGCGGATTCCCGACTCTTGGTGAGTACATGACATAAGCCTTATATTGTGCTATTTCTATTTTGTATATTGTGAGTGGGTCCCTACGCTCACTAAGTGACAGAAGCACAGAGCATGTGCAGTGAATCAGTAGAAATGAAGATGGGGAGTTATGGGGGCATTTTTGGGGACACAGATCTTTACTGCTAAATGGTTGCCTTGGGCTGTTACAGAATCCCAATGTACAACACTTCTAGCCTACTTATTTAGTCAGGATTTAGTTCTCATGTAAAGGTAAGTTTCCATTTAACACCAATAGTCGTTTTTTATCCCTGGCCACCAATCTTTTTTTTTTTCTTTAACGTTTATTGGGGGGACAGGAGGGTACAGGATCAGGCACAATGAACTGAGATGGCTTCCCACACACTAGTAATACATCTGTTGGTTCAATAATACAAATGTAGATGATAGAATGAGTTAATTGCAATGTACTAAGGATATTTTAGTGATAACAACTACAGCATACAATCATGACAATCCCTTTAGGATTAAATCCCTAACTTTCAAAAATGAGTTTGGTTGTAAAAATTGCATTCACACTTACACACTTATTGTAATGGCCTTTTCATCAAACTGCAGACAGGTGATATCCCTCACTAATTGGTGATGAATAAAAGCCAGTAGAAGAGCAATGCATTAGACATTTCAAGTAGATCAATTTACAGTGGGAAATCCAAAGAGGTCGGTAGTGCAGAGTTATTGTATGATGGCCTTTGTGATTGTTTGTAAGGTGGCATTGGGTAAAATAATGTCAAAAACTGTATAGAGGCTGAGATCTGAGTTCAGTTTTTTTAACATGAGTCCATTGGGACTACTAATACATATACATACAGTTAAATATAATTTTTAATAATAATTTAATAATAATTCAATAATTTTGTGATAATTACTATTTTAAATAAACTATTCATTAATGTGGTCATGTCCATTAATTATGCCAATTGTTGTAAAGACAAATTTGCCACATCACACTTTTGTAAACATCTTTTAATTTTGGGACAACAAATTTGACAGCATCAATGGGCAAGTGTTTATGAATATTTTAGAAACTTTACAAAAAGATGCTTTATTCTTTCCTGCCTTCAGTAAGTAAGTAATCGAATTATGTAAGTAAAAAGAGTGACAGCATCAGTAGTGATTTTATATACCACCCACCCTAGTCAGGGGTTCTTATGTTCCGTGAAGGTGACTTTGTCTAACTAGTCGAGCTCTCCTCCCTCTGAATAGAGTATGGGTTCCTTGTCCAATACCTTGATTGAAGTCTAGAGCATCTCATTAGTATGCTTTATTGATATTCTACCCACACAATGTCCTATCAAGTCCCACAAGGTAGAGGAAGACTTTTCAGATGCACGATTACTTGGTTACAGTTGGGTATGGGTGTATTAATAGTTGGTGTTGTACAATATTCCAATTATGTGGTGCTCACTGCAGGAGGTTACCTGCAAACTTCCACTAAACAATCAATATTTACAGATTAGCAGGACATTTTAAATTATACAGAAAATGTTATCACAAAAATTACAAAATTATGACAAATGGTCACAAAAATTTTACCAGAAGTGTTTCAACCCCCCCTCCCTGCCCAAACCCCTTCCCCTACACTGGGGGTCTTTATCAAGGCCTGAATTTTCTGTGGCCCTGATGAAGACCCTCAAACTTTCAAAGGGTCGAAACATTGCAGCATCAATGCTGCCACTATAGGGACTTAAGCTGTGACTGAGTGAGTAACAGCTATTGAGAACTTATTCAATGCATTTACTGATTAGATCTTGTACTATATAAACCAGAAACCACCAAAGAGAAATTGAGTAACATCCAATAAAGAGTTCAATCTGTTTTTAAAGAACCACTGGCACCCACTAACCTTTCCTCCAACATTAAGCAAGGGCCTACCTAAATGAGAAGAGTTGCATGTAACACATGCCCTACCAGGAGTTGCCGGGAGATAAGTCTAACATAACTGGTGCTAAGGTATACCAAATGGGGTAATAGTGATTTTAGGGTACCCCGTATACGTGTTACATGATTATACAATTTCAGAATAATTTTAAGTGCCTTATTTCTCTGTAAATCGCAATTGGGTTTGGGCACTATGTGATTTTATTTCATTGCTTTAAATTACCCCTTTAATACTAAGCAGTCATCAGAGGTTAATGCTGGCCTGCCTGGTGCGTTGACACCCAAAAGCTGGTACAGCAAAAGGTTGAATATTTCTCTTTATATTATATATATCTATCTATATATATATATATTTTCTTCTTTATATACATTGATATTGAACCAGTTCCAAAACCAAAACCTTGCCCAGTGGTGATTTCATTTTAGTGCCTGAGAGAGCAGACCCTAAGATCAACCCCACAGTTTGCTTTGCATTACTTGGAATATAGGGAGAATGGTAACATTTAGTTCTTATACAACTTTTAAAAGGGCTTTGATGGTAAAAAAAAAAAGTTTTTTCTATTTTCATTTTTCCTGAATGCATTCAATCCACTAGTACTCAGGAAACAAGTCCATATAATACATAATATGGTTTCTTCTTCATTCAAAACAAGCCTTGTATAGCATGGGACATACAACATGGGACACTTGACCTTTCCTTTTGTGTTTGATGAGTGAGATGAAGGTGAGTAACAGAATGTCCAAATATTACAGATATGAACTACCGGTATTTAAAATAGTATTACAATAACTCACACAACATGTTTTTGAAAGATATTGTAATATCTTTTAAAAAAACATGCGTAGCTCACTAAAATGGAATTTTAACATTAACCCCTGATAAAGTAATATTACATGGCCTTGTATGCACCTAGTTAACTAATTGCTTGTCAAGAAGAAGAATACTGGAGAGGAAATTCTCAACGATATAATGATTACATGACATGGAGGCTTGCTGGGGCCTTCATAGAATATCTGGCAACCGGATGGAATTCAAAGGCAGGAATTGTTTTAAGGTTCAATTTGCATTTCAGAGTAACTCCAGCCTGTCCCTGTACCTCCCAGAGAGACCTCAAGCTATATTTCAAAGCAGAGCTTTCAGTTCATATTATAGCAAATTGTTCTGTAGCAAGACTGGTGTTATTTATAGCTGGAATCTTTTAGTCTATATTTATATATATATATATATATATATATATATATATATATATATATATATATATATATATATATATATATATATATATGTATACATGGGACATAACTACACATTCTATTAAGTCTCACTAATTGGATTCTGAGTGACATTTTCTGCACCTTGTAACCTAACAAAAAATTTCATGAGCCTACATTTCATAATACAGACCTAATCACTAAAACCTAATGACACTATTATCATAGCATTTTTGTTAAGGATATTATCATAGCATTTTTGTTAAGGATACCTGAAGCATACTCAGTTTAAAAATAGTTTCTCTGGTTACACATAAAAAATAATATTTGGAAAACCAACTGTAACAGGTGAAATTGTTATAATTCTTTACAATAATACATTTATGTCCCAACTATTATTTACCCCAACTTTCCTCTGCATTTCTACACAGCTACCACTTTTCTTCCCGATTGATTATCTCATATGTGCTTCTAATTACTTTTTTTACTGATGTGGCCACTAGAGTTGTGGCTACTAACCTCAGCTAACAATTACTGTCACATTGTGACATTATTTAGATCCCTGACCTTGGAACAGCATAACAGTATCCACTCCTTGGTCTACCCTATCATACTCAGAAGCAAAGCGTGAACCCTGGAATTCAAAATAGTTGAGGCACCAGTTAATAAAGCCTCGAGAGGAGGCTAGAGGGTCATCACTGTATAATGAAGAAGAAGGAATTCAAGATCTTACAGAAGAAGGTGGAACAGGAATGTAAGCAGTGAACAGATTCCCAGGACATGTACACAGCCAAGCATTGCAAGGGTTTTCCCAGTTCTGATTCCTTCTCAGTGAAGTCCATAGCCGATTGTACTGTCAGGTCTGCTGGCCTCAAGATTTTGAAGTATAAGGAGGAGGAAACAGGTACTCGGGAATAGGCAGGATGAGAAGGCATGCACTGGCAACATGCAAGACACACAAGACAGGCAAGGCAAAAGTAACAGGCAGGACAAGGCTGGTGCAAGATAATGACATTTTGTGAAAAACACAGCATTTGGGACTTTTTAAATGGCTATTGTATTTACCATGACCAATCATAAACTTGCCCATTAAATGATTATGTTATGTCCATTTTTTTTCAAATGCAAACTACATCAATGTGATAAATGGCATTGTAATGCCTAAATAATTCTATTACTTGAAATATGAACACAAGGCCAATAATGTCCTACTTAGATATAGGATTATAATGCCTTTAATGAGTTTCTGTCTATTAGTTGAAATGTACAGTATAATTTAAATGGAAATATTAATTTTAATATATAATTGATAATTTGGTTCAAGTACACAATATACAAAATCAAAACTTTGTTGCTATCATATGGAGATTCTGAAAGAGGTAGGTAATACTGTTGAAACATTGAGGATTACAGAAGGCCATTTGCCGTTCCAGCCTGACGTCAGCGCGCAGTGGCACGAAATTTAAAAGTATTTAAAGGCACAGTTTGGATTTTCACATTGCCCGTTATAGGAGTTTGTTCCTGGTGCTATCTGAGCTTTTGCTATTCTGTTTTGAACCTGCTTCATTCCTGTTGTGACCCCCTGCCTGGCTTTTGACTATTCTGACCTCTGGATCCTGACCCTTGCCTGAATACCGACTACCTCTTCTGCTTAACCCCTCTGATTGACTTCCTGGTTTGACCCTTGCTGCCTGACTACATTTACTCTTTGCCTGCCCCGACCTGGCCTGATCTGACTACTCTATTGCCTACGTCTTGTACAGCGACCTTCGGCCTAAAGACTCTAGCTAACAGTCGTGCCCCTCTACCTATCCAGAACCTCTAGCCTTGCACCTCTCATTTAAGTCCTGGTGGCATCCAAGTAGCTGAGGGCTCCTCCTTAAGCCAAAGGCAGTCACACTACAGGTGAAGCACAAGCCAAGACCAGGGTGCTTGGCATTTGTTCTGGTGTTGGGTGCCGACGTGACAAAATTATTCTGAAAACGACCGAGACAATACACACAGAGGCAGTGGAGTGCACTAATAAACAATCATAAATCACAATGATTGTCACTGATAACACAAGGTTCGTAATGCTCCCTGGAGAACAGAGGATGCTGCTTTGGAACAGTTCGAAATGAATGGTAAT
Source organism: Xenopus laevis (assembly GCF_017654675.1). Taxonomy (NCBI): domain Eukaryota; kingdom Metazoa; phylum Chordata; class Amphibia; order Anura; family Pipidae; genus Xenopus; species Xenopus laevis. The sequence continues at coordinate 58,207,620 of NC_054384.1, forward strand.
ATATTTGACCATATTGAGCATATTTGTGAAATACACATTTTCTTTTTTTTTTGTTAACTTATATTTTTAAAAGAGGCAGCCCTGGCGGATACCATTGGAAATTGTAATTGGCTTGCCTGATTGGCCTGGCAGTTTTAAGTATGTCGTGGGGGCACTATATAAATCGGAGGGCGAGTAAATATATAGGACCAGTTCAGCCTTTCAGAGGCTTAGGACTGAGGATGGGGTGTTTTGCTTATTTATTATTTCAATAAGGTCAATAACCCACCTAGTATTGTCTCCCGCTTGCCTTCCTTGTACAAAGCCTACCTGATCTCCGTGTATGAGCCTTGGTAATATCGGGGCCAGACGGTTTGCTAAAATCTTGGAAAATAATTTTAAATCGGAGTTTAGAAGTGCAATGGGCCTGTAGTTCGTACACATGGGTGGGGTCCTTATTGTCTTTTAATAGTTAGGACAAGTAAGACATCAGAGAAGTAGTTGGGACTGGTGAGCCCCATACGTACTTATTGAACAGTTTTAGTAAATATGGGGATAATATGTGCTGGAACAATTTATAATATTTAATTATTCTTGAGATAGTACATAGGGATCAAACTGGATTCATGGCTGGTATGTCAACCACTATTGGTATTAGGAGGCTTTTTGCAAATCTACATACTGTATTCTACCTGTTAGCTCTGGTAAAAGCATCATTTTACCATTAGACATGGCTAAAGACTCTTTAGCCATGTCTAATGGTAAAATGATGCTCTTACCAGGGAATTCGCCCATCACTACCATCCACGTCCAACTTTCTCAGAAAAAATATATATCGGGGACTATAACAAATCTCACTAAATTCACTCACTAAATTTAATTCACACGTCTATCAGGGAGTCACTTACTAATAGATGTATTGCCCTTAAATGGCCTTTAAGCTATCCTCCTGCAGTAGGCATGAGGAAGTCTCTTCTAGTGGAGCATGTTACATTAAGGGGGCATATTTATCAAGGGTCAAATTTTGAATTAAAAAAAACTTCTAATTTAAAATTCTAATTTAAAAAGACCAACCAAAATTAAGTTGAAGTTTTTTTTGGTCGAATAGCTCAGTTTTCGATCGAATAGGTCCGTATTCGCCATATTTTTGTTCAAATTGGAATCGAATTTGGACTATTCCCTAGTCGAAGTACACAAAAAATTGCTCAAAATTCAAATTTTTTCATTCAAAAATTCACCTCGACCTTTGATAAATCTGCCCCTAACCCATCTAGTGTATAACCAAAGGGGTATTCCAGATAAATCTAACCATGTCTGACAATACTGGTTAGACTCAGTCTGTTTTTCTCCATTACAATGACCACAGGTTGGATAAAGACTCCACTGATATAATAGGGTTGCTGACATGTGTTTGAGATCCCCATGTAGTATACCACAGACTTCTTAACATCAGAAAAGTTGCCTACTGCAAAGTACTAAAAAATGAGCACCCTTCATCAAACCAGTGTTGCAAATACATTATGTAAAAAAAAAAAAGGCAAACACAAAAGAATTTTTCACAACTATGCCTGTAATTTTATTTTATTATTCAGCTTAATGTTTATACACAGGATGCTTTTTTAATGTAATTACTGCATTTCAGCTCTTAAATATATTTCCCCTTCTGTTTTTGGCAAAGAAGAAGAAGAAGAAAATAAAGCATTTATTATTATGCTCTGTTCAGTACGTGCAGTACCTTCAGGTCCTTTCGCCCCTGGACTCGGAAAGTGCGGCAGCAAAAGCCATATTTGCAAAATGAAACCAATATTTCATCGGTTATTATACACTTTCTATTTGTATTATGCAGAATTTAGTTTTCTATTATTTCCTATTACCATCTTGTGAGTTATTTCAACATTTGTTGTAAAAGAAAAATATGAGAGTAAGGGTACTTCATAATATTAAATGTAATGTTACCATAAATAAAAGCACTTAAATTTCAAACACAATGGTTAAAAAAATGATGCAGCCACTTGATTTGTGAGGGGTGGGGGTGCTTGAAATCTAAAAAATAGAAGCAAACAAATCTGACACCTCAGCAATATGCCAGTTGTTTTTTTTTTTGCCACAAAGTGATTGACCAGCAGATATAATTAAGATAAATACTATCCTCTGTCCTCCAGTCAGTCTGTTTGAGTTTAAGTCCACTTTAAAAAGTACCTCTTGTATTTAAATGCATGATAATGCAAATGGAATCCTATTTACTGCATCATGTATCATCTGGTATATTTCAGACCAAACCCTATTTTGATCCAAGTGTAACCAGCGTATCTACCGATACTTCATACCTCCTTCGCTGAAACTATGTTTTTCTTGACTTTCTCCTTTGGAGGAAGTAAAAAAGACTCTTGGGGGCACATTTACTAAGGGTCGAATATCGAGGGTTAATTAACCCTCGATATTCGACCATCGAAGTAAAATCGTTCGACTTCGAATATCGAAGTCGAACAATTTAGCGCTAATACTTCGATCGAACGATCGAACGATTATTCGTTCGATCGAACGATTAAATCCTTCGAATCGAACGATTCGAAGGATTTTAATTCATCGATCGAACGAATATCCTTTGATCCAAAAAACATAGGCAAGCCTATGGGGACCTTCCCCATAGTCTAACATTGAGTTCGGTAGCTTTTAGCTGCCGAACTAGGGGGTCGAAGTTTTTCTTAAAGAGACAGTACTTCGATTATCGAACGATCGAATAGTCAAACAATTTTTAGTTCGAATCGTTCGATTCGTAGTCGAAGTCGTAGCTGAAGGTCGAAGTAGCCCATTCGATGGTCGAAGTAGCCAAAAAAACACTTCGAAATTCAAAGTTTTTTTTATTCGAATCCTTCACTCGAGCTTTGTAAATGTGCCCCTTGATGTTGCACTGTCTAGGTTGTATATTGCTGTACTGTTTGCGGCATACCGAAGAGAGGTGATTGAGCAATGCACTTTGCCTAGTCCACTGTATCACTAGCATTTTTAAATTTGTGCAAGTGCATATATCTTTAAAAATGTTTTTTTTAGGGGCGTGGTCTGGTCACTGATGTGAAAGCACGCACACTCTTGAGCTCCGCTGCAGACCCAGCTAATAACCCTGCTGAACCCACTTTGCTGGTAACATTGGTGAGCTGGAGGAACCCACAGAAGAGGCCCTGCCACAGAGAATACTAATGGGCCAGAATCGGGCACAAAAGCGGGCGTCGGAGGTGGCAAACCGCTTAGAAAAATTTGCCCGCAAGATGGCGGCGGCAAGGCCCAAAAGGCCAAAGGACCTACCTCGCGCCTTAGCACGCCAGCTGTGCAGCCGGACGACAGTAATGGCTAGACTTCAGACTCTCAGGAATCCTCAGCAGACCCAACGTTGAGAGACATAATGTCGGAGATACGATCGGCGAATGAGGCTTATACCATGCTTATTAATACGAAAACTGATGAGATCAAAATTGACCTGTCGATCATCAAACACGACATGCAAAAACTGAGGGAAAGAACGACGGCAGTCGAGTCCGGAGTAAGTACGCTGGAGGATTCCTGTAGAGAATTGCCTGAGCAGTACCAGGCGGTGAGAAAGATCATTGAGGACTGCCATAGAAAGTCAGATGACTTAGAGAACCGGCTTCGCCGGAGTAATCTACGGTTCATAGGCTTTCCAGAACAGGCTGAGGGATCGGCAGCAGAAACCTTTATTGAAACATGGCTAAGGGAAACCTTCGGAGTGGAACATCTTTCCGCCTCCTTCGTTGTTGAGAGGGCACACTGTATACCAACTAGGCAGCCTCCTCCGGGCGCACCTCCAAGGCCCATGATTGCGAAGCTGCTGAATGCTCGGGACCGAGATAAAATACTCTCCTTGGCGCGAGTACAGTCCCCCCTGAGATTCCAGGCTGCCACAATTTCCATCTACGCGGATTACTCAATGGAGGTGCAGCGTCAAAGGGCTGGATTTCAAAGCGGGAAAACTCGTCTGAAAACAGCAGGCTACACCTATGCAATGCTGTACCCGGCTAGATTACGCGTGCAGGCGGACGGCCGCACCTACTTCTTTACATCGCCTCAAGAGCTGAATCACTGGCTCGACGCGCAGGGAGCTCGTGCGTAGCTCGACACCGTCGGGATGTGGGGCCGCTCGACTGGTTCTCCAGGCCCATGTACGTACTGTGGATTACAATTCTTTTTTTTGCCCAGGGGGTCCCTTCTTGTAACACTACATGTGTTATGCCTCGGGGGTGGGGCGGTGGAAGGCCCGGAGCCCTATACCTGTGCCCATTGTTGCCCTTTGGGTGACCGAGCTGCCACTCTTATGATACTAAGGATCAGGTGCCTGTTCTGGGCACGACCTGGCATGCGAGGCACTATCATTTACGCAACCTGCGGAATGGGGCCCCCAGAGGATCATGGGCTATCATGTTTAGACCATTGGGTCTGCGGCGGATCAAGATAGGAGCACATTGGATACTACAGTTCCTTTTTTTTCATTCTTTGGCTTCGGCCTTTATTGCTGATGACAACAGAATTTTCCAGCCGTTACTCACGGCGTGGCTTGACTGTCCCCTAATCTAAAGTTAACATTGTGATGTTATGGGTTTAGTTCTACCTGCCGACACGGTGGTGCTAGAAGGGGTGGGGGGTATCATTCTGGTTGGGGTGTTAAGTAGTGCACAGTTATTGCACAAAGTTGCTACTACTGTTTTTGCATTTAAATGTTTTACTCAAAGGAATGCTATGTTTCTAAACAATGTGCAGAATGTATACTCAGGCTTACTACAATTTATAAGGGAAGATGGCTATGAATATCACTAGCTGGAACGTGAGGGGTTTAAACTGTCCCATAAAGCGTAGGCTAGTCATGGACTGCTTGAAAAGGCATAACACGTCCATTGCCTTCCTACAAGAAACGCACTTGATAGGGTCTAAGGTATTAGCACTGAGGAGGCCTTGGGTTGGTTGGGCGTACCACGCTTGCTATTCTACACACTCTGCGGGTGTGACTACGCTAATAGGTAAATCAGTCCCGTTTAGATTTGACAGCATTAAATCGGACCCAAAGGGTAGATTCCTTTTGGTACACGGATATATATACAACAGTGAGATTCTCCTGGCCAATATTTACATCCCTCCTCCCTTTGATCCAACTGCCTTGCACTCCCTGGCCGACCACTTAACCAAATATCCGCATGCCTTAGTTATTGCTGCTGGCGACTTCAATGAATTCATGTCCCCTAACTTGGACAGACTGTGGAAACATACTGATAGGTCTCCACCAACTTCTACTCGCCTAACTAAACTTATAGACTCCATGGCGCTGATTGACATATGGAGAGTGACCAACCCTGGTAAAATGTTATTTTCTTGCTATACAGCTTCGCACCAGGCCCTCTCGCGCGTAGACATGGCCTTTATTAATACTAAGGTACTTCCGTTTATCAAGTCCAGCGGTTATCTCCCCAGGGGTATTTCTGACCACTCCCCTATGCAGCTCAGGTTAGAATTGACACAAAAACTGGAGCAGCCCCGACCCTCCGTTCATCCGGTGTGGTTCAACATTTTGGATAATTACAAGCAGGTAGAGGGAACCATGAAAGATTTCTTGTCAATGAACGGTGACTGTGAGGTAACGCTTCCCCTTTGGGACTCCTTTAAGACGTTTGTTAGAAATTCCATAATTTCAGAAATAGCTGAATACAAAAAACATTCCAAGAAAGCTACTCAGGTGCTAGAGGAAAGGGTGCTAGAATGTGAGAGCCAGGCAGTCACACTCCCCTCCCTTGACAATCTTAAGAAGCTACAGGAAGCGCAGGAAAGGTATGCGCAAGACCTACAGTCCAAGGCGTTAAATAAACACTATATTAGCAAGGTGAATTTATATGAATATGGGGACAAGGCAGGGCGCCTCTTGGCCCACATTGCTAAGTCTCATACTTCCCCTCCCCCCATACCGGCACTTAAAGACAAGCAGGGAATTCTCCATACAGAACCTGACACGGTTAAAGATATGTTGGTGGAGTTTTATAAAGACTTATATGCTAGCAAGCTCACAGCTAATGAGAATGAGACCGCAGTTTTTCTAGATTCTCTTAACCTACCAACTCTTTCCCCAGAATTTAAGGAGTTTCTTGACTCTGTTATAACACTTTTAGAGATCCAGGAAGCCATTGACTCCTTTCCGCAGGGGAAGGCTGCGGGCTCTGATGGGCTTCCCATTGAACTTTACAAACGGCATGCCAAGACCTTGGCCCCTCAACTACTGAAAGTGTTTAATGAAGCTTTAGTCCTAGGGCAACTCCCGCAGTCCTTGTATGATGCTGCTATAGTGTTACTCCCCAAACCAGGAAAGGACCCGCAACTATGCGAATCCTTTCGTCCAATATCCCATTTAACCGCAGATGTGAAGATATACGCCAAAATATTGGCTAAAAGGTTGGGGAAAGTCATAACTCAAATTATTCACCCCGATCAAATAGGGTTTATCCCCGGGAAAACTACTAGTTTGCACACTAGACGGTTATATCTCAATCTTTCACTCCCGCATGACAACGTGGGTTCCAGAGCAGTTGCTGCCTTGGACATAGCCAAGTCATTCGATACTGTAGAATGGCCCTACTTGTGGCAGGTTATGGCATCGTTTGGCTTTGGACCTAATTTCATTAGAATGACAAAATTCCTCTACAAACACCCTACTGCCTCCCTATGACTCAATTCATTGAGCACATCAAGCTTTGCGCTTAGCAGAGGGACGCGACAGGGCTGCCCCCTCTCCCCCCTCTCCCCCCTTTTATTTGCCTTGGCAATAGAACCATTTGCCCAGGCAGTTCGGACTCATCCTCACATCAGTGGGTTTGAGCAAGGCTTACATGTGGAAAAATGTTTTTTTTGTTACAAATGTATGAACATAAAATTGTCAAGCCACCATGCCATGTCAAGTTGAACAGCATATGGGGGTTCTACTAGTTACCTATTTACTTCCTACTGTTAACTCTATACTTTTCATAGGCTGGCACCTTCCTGCATGGTAGCATTTCTTGAGAAAAGTATTTTTTGACCAAGGCATTGGTCATGGGACTTAATCATTCCCCACCATTAGCTTTTATAAGAATGATTGCCAAGACCAAAAAATTGGTCTCACAGCCTTAATTTTCTCCTGCTTTTGGCTTTTATAAGAGAGAAAGCACCCAGAATCCCACCCCCAGATCTTTTTGTGTGTTGCAGTTAATTAGGCCAGATCAGTTGCATTTCCATTGTACAAGTTTTTATTTTATTTTATATTGCCATTTTACTTAAATTTATTTATTTATAGTGTGCTCACACAACACCTCTTAAGCGTATTGTTTGAGAAACAGCAATACCTCACTTCAGAACAGAAAATAATATATTATTGCCTGCCCAGGTATTATACATTTAGGCAGGAATGTAAACATAAACCATTTTAGGGCCTTTAATCTGGCAGGGGGTACTAATAGCAAACAGCAAGACCAGAATCTCATCTGAAAGAGTTGCATTGCATTAGAATGTGGATACAAGATACCTTGCTTCTAATGCCTAGAGCAAGGAAAATGCAAGTTTGAACCAGCTGCTTATTATATTTTTATCATATTTAATATGTAAACTGTAACTTATGTTTATGTTAAATAAGGAACAGGACTTGTAATAATTTAAAAAGTGAGGGTGGATTTACTATTATTCAAACAGGAGAATCTGCATCTTACAGTTAGTTTCCTGACACATTTATTAAAGCAAATGAATGTGTTAATATCTGAGCTCAAATGCTAATTTAGACATCCCCTGTATTCTGCCAAATACAGCATTGGCATCAACCAAGACTTGTTGCTATTTTGCTGCCATATTAATTCCATCTGTATGCTGTATGCCACAGTGTGCCTTGCTACATTTTGTTGTGTTCATATACAGGTAACTAAGGGGCATATTTATTATGCTGTGTAAAAAACAATGGGATAACAGCAAACATCATCACACTTCGCAGTGTGAACATTTTTTACAAGTTTTTCTTATGTGACTTTAGCGGGAAGCAATGTAAAAAAACCACGTCAAATCTGGCATTCACATGGCATAAAATTACAAACTCCTTCGTGATTTTGGACTTTTGGACATCTGTACCAGTCCAAGGTACCCATAGCCTTTTAGCAGTGAGCATCTGTGTCCCCAAAGATACCCCTGTAGCTCCATATCTTCTTTTCTGCTGATTCACTGCTCATGCTCTGTGCTGCTGTCACTTTCTTGGCTTAGGGACACACTCAAAATATACATGCTGAAAGCGAACATATTTTGTACCTTGAATAAATGTCTTAAATGTATGGAATGCTTCCATCTGAGTTTGACTTACTTCTGTGATCCTTCCAGGATGCACTGTCCTTTACACCTTATGGAAGGATAGGGAACCTTCATAAGCTTTTTCCATTCCTCATGAAGGTATAGTTATGCACAATTAATAGTTAAATTAAATTAAAATGGTTTTAAGCAAATTAAAATGTGGCTGATTCACTGAACCAATTTGCAGAGGATTGCTAGATTGCTCATCTTTTAGGGAATTATCACACACCTCAAACACAGCATGCACTGTGAAATATATATAGAAAACAATATGGAGATGGAAGGCCTCCATATTAGTATCAGTGCTATCATCTACTCCTTATTGTAATGCATGCAGAGAGGTCGAAGCATATTGTAATTATTATTATTATTGTAATAATTTTCAAAAGAGGAAACAGATTTCTTAAATTTTAATTTTAATATGAGCTAGACATGTTGCCCGTTTCCAGGTGCCCCCAGTCATGTGACTTTGCTTCAGTCATTCTTTACTACTGCACTGCAAGTGATATCAACCCCCTCCATCCCCCCCCCAGTAGCCTAACAATAGAACAATGGGAAGATAACCAGATAACAGCTCCCTGGTACACATGAGAATAGCAATCAATAGTAAAAATCCATGCCCCCGGAACCCACTGAAACTCCTTCAGTTACATTGACTTGGAGAAACAATAGCCTGACTGAAAGCAGTGCCACCCTGAAGTGCTGGCTCTTTCTGAAAGCACAGGCAAAATGACCTGAGATGGCTGCCTACACACCAATATTACAACTAAAAAATAATATACTTGTTGGTTTAGGATTAACATTTTATATGGTAGAGAGAATTATTTGCAGTGTTAACAATGTAATTTAGAAATAAAAACTAAACCATAAACATCATAACAGTATCCCTTTAAATGTACTGTTCAAGATCAAGCAAGACCTAGGACACAGAATAGCCTTGCAAGTCTGTACTGTATGGGTCATTATCTGGTAGATACTTGAAATTTCTTTACCAACATCACAAGTACTGTATGTGTTCTAGGGGTATAAAGCTCAACACCTGCTTTTATATTGAATTAGTCACTCCTTGCTAGGGATGTCGCGGACTGTTCGCCCGCAAACTAATTCGCGCGAACATCGACCGTTCGCGTCCGCCGAATGTTCGCGAACGTCGCGCGACGTTCGCCAATTTGGGTTCGCCTTAGCTGGTGCTTATTTTTGCCCTCTCACCCCAGAGCAGCAGATACATGGCAGCCAATCAGGAAGCTCTCCCTCCTGGACCACCCCCACACCCCCTGGACCACTCCTCTTCCATATATAAACTGAAGCCCTGCAGCGTTTTTTCATTCTGCCTGTGTGTGCTTGGAAGAGCTAGTGTAGGGAGAGAGCTGTTTAGTGATTTGAGGGACAGTTGATAGTAACTTTGCTGGCTAGTAATCTACTTGATACTGCTCTGTATTGTAGGGACAGAACTCTGCAGGGATTTGAGGGACATTTTAGGTTAGGTAGCTTTGCTGGCTAGTAATCTACCTTCTACTGCAGTGCTCTGTATGTAGCTGCTGTGGGCAGCTGTCCTGCTGCTGATCTCTCATCTGCTGACTGCTGCCTGTAACCCAATAGTCCTTGTAAGGACTGCTTTTATTTTCTTTTTTGTTTTTTTTACTTTGCTACTGTAAGAGCCCAGTGCTATTAGTCTAGCTGTGTTGGGGAGTGGGACTGGTGTGCTGCTCCTCCTAGTAGTTCACCACTACCAGCACCAACCAGAGTCAAAATTGTTACAAAGTATCTTATTTGCACCTGTTAGCTGTTCTGAGCTCTCTGCCAAAAGCTAATTAAGTTAGAAACTGTTTTTTTTCTGGCTGTTCAGTTCAGAGAAAAGAAGGACTGGTGTGCTGCTCCTCCTAGTAGTTCACCACTACCAGCACCAACCAGAGTCAAAATTGTTACAAAGTATCTTATTTGCACCTGTTAGCTGTTCTGAGCTCTCTGCCAAAAGCTAATTAAGTTAGAAACTGTTTTTTTTCTGGCTGTTCAGTTCAGAGAAAAGAGGGACTTTCCAGTACAAAAGAGGGACAGGGGGTTGAGTGGTCAAAAGAGGGACAGTTGGGAGGTATGCAAGTGCCACCTAGCTGTGTGAGCTTTTCACATTCTGTCTAAATAACAATAATAATTCCGTGTCCGTAAACATCACCTGAGTGATGTTTTTACAGCAGCAATAATATATTCCGTACCCACTACTGTATACGTTGCCCTTGCAGGCATTGTTTGCCCAGTCTTTAACCAAGTGCCACCTAGCTGTGTGAGCTTTTTCACATTCCGTGTCCAGAAACATCACCTGAGTGACGTAGTGTGATTTCTGCCCTTTACAGCACAAAACGCAGTGCTGTGTCAACAATGTATTTTTCAGATACATTTTTGCCCTTGATCCCCCTCTGGCATGCCACTGTCCAGGTCGTTGCACCCTTTAAACAACTTTAAAATCATTTTTCTGGCCAGAAATGTCTTTTAAAATTCGCCTTCCCATTGAAGTCTATGGGGTTCGCGACGTTCGCGAACCGTTCGCATTTTTGGACGCAAGTTCGCGAATATGTTCGCGAACATTTTTTCCGCCGTTCGCTACATCCCTACTCCTTGCTTCTTTGTTATAAAAAAAAAGTGGTAGGTAGAATTATCAACTGTATCAAATAATTAATTTCATTAAGAGCCTGGCCATGTGATTAAACACCATTGCCTTTTTACCACTTGACCCTCTTAAAGGGGTTGTTCACCTTTCAATTATTTTTTTAGTATGATGTAGTATATGATATTCTGAGACAATTTGCAATTGAGTTTCATTTTTTTATTATTTGTGTTTTTTGAGTTATTTAACTTTTTATTCAACAGCTCTCCAGTTTGCAGTTTCAGCCATCTGGTTGCTAGGGTCCAGATTACCCTAGCAGCCATGCACTAATTTAAATAAGAGACTGGGATATGAATAGGAGAGGGGCTGAATAGAAAGATGAGTAATAAAAAGTAGCAATAACAATACATTTGTAGCCTTACAGAGCATTTGTTTTTTAGATATGGTCAGTGACCCCCATTTGAAAGCTGGAAATAGTTTTAAGAAGAAAGCAAATAATTTAAAAACTATAAGAGATAAATAATGTCAACCGATTTAAAAGTTGCTTAGAATAAGCCGTTCTATAACATACTAAAAGATAACTTTAAGGTGAACCACCTTTAAAACCCTATCTTTATTGTCTGCTTGTGTTGTTTAGAAGTTGGGTTATGGTGTGTTGAAATTACTGGAAAAAAAAACGTCCTAAATCACGGACATAGATTGTGTATGTTGTCCCAAACTGTAGCAAGATCACCCTCTTCCCCTTTAAGTAGACTTCCCTTTTACTGAACCTTTCAGTATTCATGCAAACTTTAAACTAACATAACAAGCCTTTCTAATTATTCAGTTCAGCAATTGCTTTCCTCCTTCAGAGATAGGAATCAGCTCTTGGTTTTACAGTGATATCTTGTCCTAGCATTTTAGATCTTTCCATTTGCTCACAACAAGTCTAAGTGGTACAGCATGGAAAAAAAAGTATTGAAAGGTCAAAGTTTTTCTCAGTAAATGTATTACTAATGGGGCTTTTGATGAAATGTACACAGATGTCAGTAACAACCCAAGTAATTCAAACATGCAAAGAACTTAAAACAAATAAGTCCATACATTAAGTTATATGTAATAGAGTAGAATGACACAGGGAATAAGTATTGAACAAATGAAGAAAAGGGGGTGCAAAAAAGTATGGAAAGCCAAGAAAACCTTCTGAAGTTAGGATTTAGAAAGCAAACCTGCCCCCTATCAGTGCAAATATCATGTGGTTTAGTCCTAATTGATGGCCTATAACACAGTCTCTCATTACCATAGTTCACAAAAGAAGCATCTCATGATGGCTTAAAGCAGGGATCTACCAGTACACCTTTAGCTTGTGATCAGTAGATCTCAAACACTGTCAGCAAACAGCTTGTTTAAATCACCCTCCTGTTTCATTCTTTTCATTCAGATATTTATTATGTTATGGTTACATAAGAAATAGTTGTTTGTTAAATATAGCAATATACATTTTCTCATCAATCAATATTTAAATAATATTTTCCATGAAACAGAATGCTAACAATTCTTTTATGGATGTAGATCCTAATGGGACAACATCACTAAAAGTAGACCTCGCATTAGTAAAGTATGGGCACTCCTGGGTTAAAGCAAAGAGCTCTTTCAAGACCTTTGCAATCTTATTGTTGCAAAACATACAGATAGTATTGATTACAGATGTATTTCTAAACTTCTGAATGTTCCAGTGAGCACTGTTGGACCATAATCCAGAAGTGGAAAGAACATCATTTCACCTTAAACCAGCCATAACCAGGTGCTCCTTGCAAGATTTCTGACAGAGGAGTCAAAAGAATAATCAGAAGAGTTGTCCAAAAGCCAACAATCACTTGCCGAGAGCGTCTGATTGCTGCTGCTTTTGAAATTTTGCCTGAATACAACGACAATCCTTCTTAGTCCCTTGGCTACCATGTACTGGACTTTATATCTAGTGCTTACTGCTTGGTCAGGACTTCATATAATTGAAGTGTGATAACTCACCCTGGTGGTCTAGTGGGCCGGCGGGGACGCTCGCCACGCCTCATACAGGTACGCGTGCCACGTGGTGCTGCTTCTTCTTCCTTGCTGGTCAGTCCTATGGCGCTCACAGCGCGCACATACGGGTTTCACCCATCGCAAGCGTCATGACGTCACCGCGTTATAGGCATGAACTTTGAATATTTAAAGGGGCTTTGGCCTGGAAATTGCCCATTGTTAGGTCTAACTTGCTTAGTATTTGGGTGTGATTTCTGTCTGTTTGATTCAAGTTTTGATCCTTGCCTGCCTGATTATTCTAAACTCTGCCAATCCTGACCCTTGCATGCCTGACTATTCTGAATACTGCCAATCCTGACCCTTGCCTGCCTGACTATTCGGAATACTTGCGATACTGACCCTTGCTTGCCTGACTATTCTTTGAACATTGCCTGTACCAACCCCAGCCTGATTAAATTAACGACACTGCCTGTCTGACCCTGCCTGAATACGCTTTTCTTCTATTCCCTGAACTGTTGCCTTCCGTCCAAAACCTTGGAAACGCACATGTCCCTTTGCTCGTTCAGAACATCTTCTTTGCTCCTCTCAAGTTATGACCTGGTAGCATCTGAGTAGCTGAGGGCTCCTCTGGAGGCCAAAGGTGGCTGCTACAGGCAAAAGATTGAACAGTGACCAGGGAGCTTAGCACTTGTACTGTCACATAGGCTCCCTCAATTCAGGAAAACGGGCCAAAAGATGGACGCCGAAGGTGATGCTGCAGCTACTCCTCTGACCAACGAGGTGCTCCTCTATACCCTCCTGCAGTGCTTAGAGGAAGTCTTCCTATCAGTAGGCTTTTAACATACAAATCTTTTGATAAAGCCTTACCGCATTTTAGAACCTTTGTATCAAGGAAGGAGATATCATGCTGACTGGCATGTACCGTAAATTGTATGCACGCAAGTGAGGAGCCTATATCCTGTACAAATTCCTCAAAGGTCCAATGTGGCCCTGTCCACAATGTGAACACATCATCGATAAAACTATCCTCCTCCATCCACTCTGGAGAGCCTCCTAAAGTTAGTCATCCAAATTTATAGGACGCAAAGAGAAAGGTGGGCTGAAAGGGGTACATATTTTCCTGTTGTATGTAGTACTGATGAATCACCAACTCCCTCATTACCTCTTCCTCAGGAGTAACCCATGCAAATAGAGGTCACTCATCATTTCCCTGAGGAAAAGGTATGAAGTCGATCCCAGGGTCTGAGTATATTCTGCGGGGGTAATTTCCTTAACCATTATCCTAAGAGGCCAGGAAACTTCAAAACCTTAATGGAGAAGGGGAGCTCCATTTGTTTCCTCTTCCCAATTTACCTCTGGAATCTTGGTCCCTGTCATTTTGTCTTGGTCTGGGGGGTTCAGGTCAAATATCTGCATTTGTGGATTCTGGGGCAGAGGGGAATTTCTTGAATGCTGTCTTCACAGTAAGGTATAATATTCCCCATGTTCCCCTTAAACCTCCTATGAAAATTTTAGCAATTGATAAGAGCCCACTTGGGTCAGGTCTGGTAACCCAAAAATCTATGGAATTAACCATTTGTACAGACAGTATGCTTTTTGAGGAGTTATCTTTCCACATTATTGATGGTTCTTATTTTCCTATAATTTTAGGGTTACCCTGGTTATGGGTACACAACCCCCACATAGATAACTGGGGAAATCATTCCATGGGATCTAAGTGTTTTGATACCTGTTTAAATTCTCCTAAAATGATTGCAGTCACCTCTTTAGAGGGATAACCTTCGCCCTATGCTAATTTCGCAGATGTGTTTTCTAAAAAAGCCACTGAAACACTACCCCCCACATAGGCTATGACTGCCCTGTTGATCTGATTTCAGGGTCTACTCCTCCTAGAGGGAGAACATATCCTCTTTCCTTGCCTAAGGCTCAAGCTTTGAAAGATAATATTACAGAAAATCTTGAAAGAGGTTTCATTAGACCCTCCAACTCCCCTGCTAGTGCTGGGTTCTTTTTTGTGGGCAAAAAGGATGGGGGCCCTTTGCCCATGTATTGATTATTGAGGCCTTAATAAGATCACAATCAAAAACCGATATCCCCTTCCACTAATTTATGATTTGTTTGATCAAGTCAAGAATGCTACCATCTACACTAAACTTGATCTTGTGTATAACATCATTCGTATTAGCGAAGGTAATGAGTGGAAAAAGGC
This sequence comes from Xenopus laevis, assembly GCF_017654675.1. Classification (NCBI taxonomy): domain Eukaryota; kingdom Metazoa; phylum Chordata; class Amphibia; order Anura; family Pipidae; genus Xenopus; species Xenopus laevis. The sequence continues at coordinate 58,222,760 of NC_054384.1, forward strand.
CTTTAACACCAGAGATGGCCACTACGAGTATTTGATCATGGCGTTTGGCCTATGCAATCCTCCCGCAGTGTTTCAAGAATTTGTCAATGACATTACGGGACTTACTTAGGCTTTTTGTAGTGGTGTATCGTGAGAGAGAAGGATGCGGATCCCTGTGGTGGCCTCCTGAGGCTAACCAAGTCTTTGAATTATTAAAAAGGAGTTTGTGTCTGCCCCTATTCTTCGTCATCCTGACACAACCCTACCCTTTATTGCAGAGGTAGATGCCTCTGAAGTTGGGGCAGGGGCAGTTCTTTCCCAAAGGCATCCAATAACTAACAAGGTACATGCTTGTGTTTTTTTTCTAGGAAATTCTCATCTTCTGAGGCTAATTATGATATTGGTAATAGAAAATTATTGGCTATTAAATGAGCCTTTGAGGAATGGAGACACTTGTTGGAAGGGCTAAGCATACTATCATGGTTTATACTGACCATAAGAATCTTCTGTATATTGAGTCAGCAAAACATTTGGATCCAAGACAGGCCAGATGGGCTTTATTCTTTACCAGATTTAATTTTTCTCTAGCATACAGGCCTGGTTCTAAGAACACTAAGCAGACACAGTCTCTAGCTTTGAATCAAGTCTGTCTGAACTTTTAGAGTGTTTCCATTATTCCCAAAGTGGGAATGATTGTGGTAGCTTTAGGGTAAGGCCAAACGAGGAGATTCTGGGAGATTTTGTCGCCTGGAGATTTTTGTCGCCACGTCTTTTGCGTGACTATCTCCCCGAACTGCCTCAGCGACTTTTCCCCATAGGCTACAGCGCAAAATTGCCTGCGCTAATGCACACGCGGCGATGCGTTTTCAATAGTCGCCCAAAGTTGCCTCAGGAGGCAGGTGAAAGATTGAACTGTGACCAGGGAGCTTAACACTTGTTCTGAATTAAGGGAGCCGTACATGACATGAAGAAAGGATGAATGAAAAAATCTGCTGTCATGTACCAGGATGCTGGAGATGAAACTAGGTGGACATTTTAGCAAGACATTGATCCCTAACACACAGCCAAGGAAAATCTCAATTGGTTTCAGAGAAAGAAAATAAAGCTGCTAGAATTTCCCAATCAATCACCTGACTTGAATCCAATTGAAAATCTATGGAAAGAGCTAAAGACCAGAGAAGAGGCCTCCAGAACCTTCAAGATTTGAAGACAGTTTGTGTGGAATCACACCAGAGCAATGCATGAGACTCATTTCTCTATACAGGAGGCATCTTGAAGCCAACAAAGGCTTTTCTACTGTGTTAAATACTTGTTCCCTGTGCCATTCCACTTTACTACTCATAACTTAATATATGGATCTATTTGTTTTGAGTATGTGCTTTGTATGTGTGGATTGTTTGGGTTACTACCAGCTGGTGTAAATTTCATGTAAATAGCCCCATTAGAAATATATTTACTGAGAAAATGTTGGTATTTCAATACTGATTTTCCCTGCTGTATAATGCTAATGCAGCACAACTGGAAAGTTTGAATTTTATTTATAATAAACGTTACCCTTCATACCTTCTGTTGGCTGTTTCCTCCCAAAATATTTCAGGACTATAAATCTACATTTTACTTTTGGCAGCTTTGCTGTGTAGAAGAAAGCCACTGATTAATGTTCAACAAACACATTTGACAATCATTTTTATGATTATTAACATAAGTATCAGAAGCATTTGAGAAAAATTCAACATTTCTATTAAGTTCATGGTGAAAGGGAATTTTTAATGCACTTTTCTGGAGAAAGTGCCAAGGCAGTATAAGAATGATTGCTTAATCAATCTTGTCAGATATAAAACACACTTAATTTTCAGCAACTTGCTGCCAAAATGTGGCCCCACCCAAAAAATATTGTGATAATTGCTGCAAGCATATTCTTTTCAAGGTTATCCAACTAGGTACATGATTGAAGAAGCTTACCCACAATCTGTCTGACTACCAGGTCCCCCTCTTTTTTTAATGTTGTACATTCTTAATATTGTATTCCTATAGAACTTGTAATGCCACTGTGTGTGTGTATATATATATATATATATATATATATATATATATATATATATATATATATATATATATATATATATATATATATATATATATATATATATATTATATATCTTATAATGTATATTGCTGCAACATTGCCTTATTCATTTTGAATTTTGTGCAAGAGGCAATGTCCTTTGCAGTGGAGTAACTAGAGTGTGCCAAACATGTTACTTAAGCCCCTCTGTGACTGCAGGGACTGCTTCCTCTATAGTTACGCCTCTGGTTCTTTGAGTGTAAAGGAAACTACACTGTGCACAAAAGGAAGACTTTTAAGGACCAGTCATGCCATACCCATATGTTGGCCATAATGATGAGTAAGCAATTTGTGCATGCTTTAAAAACTGGGACAAGAATTGTACAGATATTAGGATTTTGTACATGTCTAGTGGAGGTCATAATGATCCCTCTAATTCCTTCTCTTCTATGTGCACAAAAAGTTCATTTGTGTGAACAGTTGAAACTTGTGTGCATAGAACTAAAAATGATGTGCTTGCAAAATTCTTTGTGCGCGTGCACAGCTTATAGGGAGCATTGCCTGGTGTGTGCTTCAACCTTACAGCCACAACCTGTCCACCTGCCCATTGTCCCTCTCTCCCTCTTTTGGGTCGCCCTCCCTCTTGACCCACCATCTTCCCTCCCTCTCAGCCACCCGCACAGCCTTCCTCCCTTCCACTTGCTCTCTCTCCCTCCCCCTCTCTTGCCCATCTGCTCACCCATCCCACCTTCCTCTTGTGCAGCTGTTAAGCAGAGATTTCTTTAAAGCCATAGAAGAAGAGAAGAAGAGCCCCTGTTTCCCCGGCCGAGTCCCTGGGGTGTGCGTCCTTTATAGTTATGACACTGCTTAAAATTAAAGGTGCCATGATTGATGTATTTTTTTCTTACTTAAAACATTATTTTTGAATTATAAAATTGTCCCGCTGAAGAGGCAAGTACTATGCACCTTCAAAAGAAAGTATTAAAATTATTTAGCACTTCTGTTGTTTAATATGTTTGCTTCTTTATGGCCTTAAAGAACTAATCAAAATATCTTGTCAGCCCTGCAACATATTTTATCTCAGCACAGAAATGCAAATTACCTGTTCAGTCTAAGGACAATGACAATGCTATTTGTACTCTCAGTCTTTTATAGTGCACGGCTCTCATCTACCTGATATATTTTAGATTTAAGAATCCATCTTTACAGGTGTTTAATATATATATATATATATATATAAACTTTATACTGTCTTTCCAGGGCACCTGCCTGGACACACAGACTACATGTGCACCTGGTCCTGATATGTGGGTTATGAGAGGAGGTGGGACAAATATCGGTTTGTGTCTAAGTCTCATCAGCCTGCTAGCCTTATATACACCTGTAATATGGACGAAGTGTGACACAAGACGGCCGGTCTCCAATAGGATGTTGATTGGCCTCAGTGTCATATGGTCCAGCTAACTTCCAGCATGAGCTTGCCGTACGGCGTTGCTATGCTAGCGATGCAGCGTTACAGGTAGGGGTGGCGAATTTGAGCATGACACTCCGGACCGTCCCACTGATCCTCTGAGCCGTATTGGCTGTCTCCACCTCTACAGGACCTTGGACGGGGAGCTAGCCACGCCCCCTTCCAGCCCCTTATTTGGCGAAGTGCCTACCTGATAACTTTTGGTTTCATTATGATTGGACTTTGGTGGTAATATGAGGAGGTCCGCTGCACTTGATGTGAACCCCCCTCTTCACTCACGTCTCCCAGCACCACTTTATTGTATTTTTGCAACACTGGTGTTTTGGTTGCCTAGCAACGTTCTTTGGGCGCCAAAAGGGGTATTTAAAGTGATACTGACACTAAAAAATGAATTTTAGCATATGAATGTACATTAAATGTTACCTATAGGTCATGTTGATCATTTTTTGCTGAGAGATTTGTTTTTGTATATAATTGTTAGTTGAAGTTCCTAAACCTGACTCTCTGACACTCTGACACTCTGACTTTGCCAACCTGACTGTCCCATCTCAGCCTGTTAGTTACAGTTTCTAATGCTAACGGACTCCTGCTGCACAAATATGGCAGCCCCCTCATACAGGAACATGGGGGATCAGACAGGTAATGTAAAAGCATCATGCAAATACTTTATGGCAAAGTTAGAAGTAGCTTGCAAAGCCAGTATTATAATAGATGTAAAAAAAAAGTTTAATTTCAGGTGTCAGTATCTCTTTAAGCGTTCTCTGAGCACCCACTCGTTTTTTCCCTGATGAAAGTTCCATGAGGAACTGAAACGTTGGAATAATAAACCTTCTTGCTCTGACTAATCTTGTCTGGCTATAAAATTCCTTGGAGTGCTGCCATTATCTGCTGTCTTTTGTATTTCCATTTGGACTAGCACCCAGGTTATGAACATTGGCTTAAGGTGTGCGCTCCTATCTGCTGTACTATATATATATATATATATATATATATATATAGAGGTAACAAGAAGAGCCCGCACACACAGGACTTGAGTGAAGCAAAAAATTAATCGTTTATTCAACGCTTCGGCCCAGTCACATGAGCCGTCTTCAGGAAGTGAGGGTGTACCAATAGGCATACAGATATTTATACATTTGTAAAACAAAAAGGGCGCCAAAAATCACAAATAAAAAACACTTTTATATTATTGGACACGGCACGAAAACAGGCATGATTTACCTTTCCTCACTAAGATATGTATGCTCAACACTTACCTGACGGGTCTGAACAATAGATGACGTCATCCTCACGAGCATTACACACCCATGCTTCCTGTTACCTTTTTATTTGTGATTTTTGGCGCCCTTTTTGTTTTACAAATGTATAAATATCTGTATGCCTATTGGTACACCCTCACTTCCTGAAGACGGCACATGTGACTGGGCCGAAACGTTGAATAAACGATTAATTTTTTGCTTCACTCAAGTCCTGTGTGTGCGGGCTCTTCTTGTTACCTCCATTCTATGTTTAATTGCTCCAGCACCTAGGCATCCATTTTGTGCTCTGTGTGCACCGACCCCCTGGTTGTTATATATATATATATATATATATATATATATATATATATATATATATATATATATATATATATATATATATATATATATATATATATATATATATATATATACTGTATATATATATATATATTGTAATGGAAACGGAAGTTACTCACCTCCAAGATGGCCACGGCGTCCAAGATGGCGACTCCTTGCTTCCCCCTGTGGATCCCGTCGGTCACAACCGATTGGTTGCCGGCGACGGAATGGTCGCCGGCGTCAGAACGTGCGTCAGCGTCCTGACGCCAGCGTCTTGAAGCCGGCGTCAGCGTCATGACGTCATTGCGCCCAAACTTTGGCGCCAATTCTGCCTATTTAAGCCCTCTGGACACTACAGACCTTGCCCAAGTATAGGTTTATCTTCGTGAATTCCTGGGTGTGATATTATTGACTGATTTCCTGTGTACCTACCTTGCCTGTTATTCGGATTGACCCTTTGCTGCCTGGATTGAACCTTTTGCCTGAACCTCGACTATTCTCTTGCCTTATCCTTCTGTTACCATGAACTCGGCTACTACCTGCCTCCTCCTTGGTCCGCACTCCTACTGAGCCTTCGGGCCCTTACTATATTACCTTGGTGCTATCCACTGCAGCTGTATTTTGAAAAATCAAACCAAACTATATTACCTTGGTGCTATCCACTGCAGCTGTATTTTGAAAAATCAAAAGGATGAAGATGCACCCAAGGATTCTTTGAAGAGTTAAAAAGTCATATTAAAAAGCAGGTTGACGTTTCGGTCTGTATCTAAGACCTTTCTCAAGACCATAGGCTGCTAATTAAAAATTACGTATATAAATAGCTAAAACACACCCACAGTCAACCAACCCCGGGCTATTTCAGTGATCATGTGACAGCAACTAAAGCCAGCAACTAAAGCCCCAGTTAAGGGGAAACATGTATAGTTCAACTGCATGTAAAACTAATCACGTCCATAGCTATATATATATAAATATATACAGAATATATTATCATTATTATCATTTCACTCTTTTTGCATCTTGGCTTCACATTTTGAAAAATCTGCAGTCCTCCCAATCCTCTGCTCTGATAAAAAGAACACATGATAATAAGACACGTTTTGCTATAACGGTATAAATAGGAAATATGAAATGCATATTTTATCAGCCATGTCACATTTTCTATAATAAAAACGCAGCATTACATACAACATGTACAAGGGTTATATAAACATGTTGTATTGGAAAGAAAAATATATTGTGATGTCTTTTCTGTGACTTCAGCTTGCTTATGTAATATACTGAATGCTTAATTGGTAGGAAATGAAGCTGTTGCTGCATAGAAGATTCTATGAAGCCTGTTCCCACTAAACTTTATTGCACAGGATTTCTGTATATGCCCATTAGGCAGGAAACAGTTACACTGCCTGTAGTGATGTCTGTACAATGCAGCAAAAGATTCAGCTTCTCAGACTCACTTTCATGCACTATGCATAGGAATGGGGTGCAATTTTAATGAAAAGTCAAGCATATTGTAAAAAATTAATTCACACATTTTTTGTATGCATATTAATTTTAACCTCTCTGTGCAGAAGGGCAATTCTGAAAAATGCCAAGACTCTGGTACATAAGAATTAATTCTGCTCTGATTTCATTTACACTCTTGCTTTATGATTTGTGGCAAGAAGCAATTTCTATTACAAACGCATCAAAAGTGAATGCTCATTTCAGAGCCAGAGTCATACATAGACAAAATAAAGCATTTTAGTTATTATTGACTTGTTTATCCCTGCTCCTTATCTATACAGTACTTTAGCTATCTTAGGAACATGGTATTGAAGGGAATCAATGGGGGCAAGTGGCCCAGCTCCCCCTGCATATAGTTACATAAAACTAGAAAATGAATAGAATGTAGTCAGTCCAAGTGAGTTCACTTTCAAACAGTAGACCCTGAGAGGCTGTACAGAGAAAGGGTTCAGTGCATAAGCTCGTCCATCACTGGCACACACTGACCTTCAAATGTGTAAAAAAACATCACATAATGGAAAGCAGCAAACAGATTGAACTCTATTAGGAGGGAGCTCACATTATGAGGGTAGGGAACTTTTTCATCATCAATGATGTACTCTGTAGGCTGAGAATTATTTACTTGTCTTCTTGGCAGTTAAAGGGTAAGATGCATGTGGCTGTTTCTAAATCAAGCAGGGTTTTCACAGCAGAAAGTGAAGTAAAAATACAGTAATGATAGCACAGGGAGAATAAAAGGCAACATTCTTGTCACTTTAGGGCAGAAAACATTCTGCTTTACAACTCTTCATCTGCTCAATGCATTCAAATATTACGGAGGCCTGAGGTGTCTCCCAAAAAAACAAGCTGGAGTGGCAGGCTTAGTACAAACAATTATACTGAAAATACCAACAGAATCCCAAACTTAATCTGTTCCGAACTTAAAGAGATACTGACACCTGAAATTAAACTTTTTTTTACATCTATTATAATATTGGCTTTGCAAGCTACTTCTAACTTTGCCATAAAGTATTTGCATGATGCTTTTACATTACCTGTCTGATCCCCCATGTTCCTGTATGAGGGGGCTGCCATATTTGTGCAGGCTGAGATGGGACAGTCAGGTTGGCAAAGTCAGAGTGTCAGAGAGTCAAGCTTAGGAACTTCAACTAACAATTATATACAAAAACAAACCTCTCAGCAAAAAATGATCAACATGACCTATAGGTAACATTTAATGTGCATTCATATGCTAAAATTCATATTTTAGTGTCAGTATCACTTTAATAGTTCCAATGGAAATCGCTGTACCGCTCAAAGAGATTAGGGAAAAACAGGAAGCATATAGTGTAGCATTCTTAATTCGCACACCCTTTGTGTTTATTACGTATATGAAAACTTCCATTTTTTAATTACTAGACTTTAGTGAAAAAGTGCTTGAATTTATAGTGATGGACGAATAAATTTGCCAGGCGCTAATTTGCAATGAATTTTCGACTTTAATGCATTTGGACAAAATGGACGTCTGTATCAAAATTGTCACGGGCGGCAAAATTATTTTGACGCCCGTTCACTTTGCGTTTTTGTGAATTTTTCACCATTTGCGAATTTTGTGGTAAATTTGTACATTTTTCTGTGAAGTGAAATGGGACAAATTTATCAATCACTACTTGATTATACATCAAATTTAAAACAAGTGAGCTAATAAGAGTGAATTTTGGTGCAGTTAATACCCACACTTTATATCACAGTGGCTTTGGTAGTCTATTATACTCACAGACAGAGAGAATTTTTTTGCGTTTTTCAAAGATAAGGCTTTTTCCAATGCTCTTTTTCTAAAACATCTCCGTGTGTTCGAATTTAAAATCAATAAAAGTCTCTGTGGTGGTAGCACAATTTTCTTAGCGTCTCATAGACCTTAATGCGAACACACGTTTTGCCTGCATGACTTCTCTCTTCTTTGCTCACTCATTTTAAATTTGATGTATAGTCGAGCACTTTTTCACTAAAGTCTAGTCATTTAAAGCACTGATTTAAATACATGTTATAAACACAAAGGGTGTTTGATCAAATTGAGAACTCTATACTATAGTATATGCTTCCTGTTTTTACCTAATCTCTTTAAGGGGTACAGCGACTCCTCTTGGAAATAACAAACAATTATACATTTCCGCTTCAAAGTAAGGATGGTTCAATTTAACTTGTTCACAGTGAAAGGGTTTGCACGCTGATGCTATATATCACTGTTAACTGCATTATGAATACAGTATATGAGGCATTACAAAAGTGCTGTGCTTAAAGGGATACTGTCATGGGAAAAAATTATTTTTCAAAATGAATCAGTTAATAGTGCTGCTCCAGCAGAATTCTGCACTGAAATCCGTTTCTCAAAAGAGCAAACAGATTTTGTTATATTCAATTTTGAAATCTGACATGGGGCTAGATATATTGTCAATTTCCCAGCTGCCCCAAGTCATGTGACTTGTGCTCTGATAAACTTCAATCACTCTTTACTGCTGTACTGCAAGTTGGAGTAATATCACCCCCTCCCTTTTCCCCCCCAGCAGCCAAACAAAAGAACAATGGGAAGGTAACCAGATAACAGCTCCCTAACACAAGATAACAGCTCCCTGGTAGATCTAAGAACAGCACTTAATAGTAAAAACCCATGTCTCACTCAGACACATTCAGTTACATTGAGAAGGAAAAACAGCAGCCTGCCAGAAAGCATTTCTCTCCTAAAGTGCAGGCACAAGTCACATGACCAGGGGCAGCTGGGAAATTGACAAAATGTCTAGCCCCATGTCAGATTTCAAAATTGAATATAACAAAATCTGTTTGCTCTTTTGAGAAATGGATTTCAGTGCAAAAATCTGCTGGAGTAGCACTGCTAACTGATGCGTTTTGAAAAAAACATGTTTTCCGATGACAGGATCCCTTTAACAAATCATTTCCTTTTACTTTATCCATACACATTTTAAAACCACAGCCACGCAGCTTTTATTTTTATATAGATAGGAGACTACCTTGCAGGGTAAACTACAGTGCAATATTATATATTTATATTTTTATATGTAAATATTCTTTGAATCTGCATGGGAAACACTGGTAAGTATTATCTTTATGTGGCAATGAAAATGTGTAGTCCTATGGAAAATGCAAAATAAAAGGTCTTCAAGCTAAATACCTAAAAATGATGCTGGATGGAAAGCTCAATTATAGGCAAGAAAAAAACATGATGCATACAAAAATTGCATGTTGCACTAATTTCTTAAATGAAGCCCAGTGGACTTTGAATAAAATTAGATAAATTGTCAGCCTAATAATCCTGACACTGTCAGTTTGGGAGCATTGAGAGAATCCCGATTTTGTTTAAACGACCTATAAAACCCAGCATTGTAACTAAAAAATTATAAATGATTCTATGTAAATGTATAAATAGATGTACATATTCATTTAATGTAATATATTTTTATACAATAATATCTGCTTACTAAAACAAGATCTAATCATGGCACTGCTATTTTTATATGTACATTAGTATTGTTCTTACCTATAATTATCACAACTGTGATTTCCTATTGCTCCTCTTTCCCAAACGTAACAAAAAGCAAAGACCTTTTTTCTATGCAACCATCCCAACTTTTTCTAAATTTAATTTAAAATACCATTATCTCATACTTATAATAGTTATGTGGTGGGTGCTGCTGCTTCGGTATATTGCATCCTAGTTATTTTTTTTAAATAGGGAAAAAGGTGAAAAATGCTTTAATGTGTGCATGTGTCTAGAACAGGTAGTATTAAGGGCATAATTAAGAGCTAAACTATACTTTAACTGATCCAGCTGTAGGCAATAGCCCAACTCTGGATATGTAAGCCTGCCTCCTCCAATACACTGAACTGGATCATTGTCCTATTGCCTTGAGCAAGCCTGAGTCTCTGTCCTGTCCATGTTTCCCGATTCTCTGACTCCCTGGTTTTTACTCTTGGCCTGTTATCTGGATTCCTGTTTGTTTGCTGCCTGCCCTGATCTTCTGCTTGTTTCATGAACTATGTTTGCTGCCTGTCCTGACCTTGTGCCTGAACTTTGACTTGTTTTGGTGCCACTGCCCAGCACGGTTGCCTCTATTAAACTTTGTGTCTGTCTGCTCTTTATAGAAAAGGGTCCTTGTTTTCTTTCAATCTTTATCATTAATTATCTTGTTTAAACACAGTTCTTATCTTATTATTTAATTTTTGCTAGTTCAACTAGTACCCCTGACAGTCACTGACTATAGAATCCTGTTCAGAAATAGTTTCTCCTTTTCTACTCAGATTGATGTTTAAGTAATTGTGCAATTATCCAATATTGATTGCTCTAAAAGAAATGTGTAAATTTGATTAACATTGATAACTATCAATGTTTCTTAAGTTAACTTCAAAAACATAATTTTCCATAGCCTTGTTTAGGATTTGACATCTCACAAGTCATTATTTTTCTAGTGTGACAAAAGTAATCTTAAAGCCTCGGCCCATTTTTTTGAATTGCTGTATCAAATCAATTGACAAATGGGTTCTTAAAAATTCGAGCAATGTTTGGTATATCTGAGAATTTTGCAGACTGAAGGCTGAACTTATGAGAAATTAGTACCCAGTGTACAAAATGGAAATAAAGATGATCTTATTGGAAAACAAGACACTAGAACACAGTATGAATAAAACATAACATTGATAAAACAGGTGTGTGTGTGTGTAAATGAGTGAGACTAGACATTATACATGAGCTTGTAACAGCATTCCACTAGCTTAAAAATATTTCATAAACACAATGTGTTTGAAACATATGCTTTTTTTTAACTTGTAGGGCTTATTTTCAAAATATGAAATGCTAACATGGATACAAAATTGTCACTTGTTAATTTAAGGTAATTTTGTACCTTGCATTGACAAGTATGCTTGAATACCACACAATTGTGCTCAATTCGACTTAATGTGCAGTCGCAATTGCGGGAGAAATGCAGATTTAAATCTAAAAGTAGATATTGTACTACGTGTTCATTTTTAGCATTGAGTTTACAATAGGTGTGTCACAATATTTTGCTCTGTATTATTTTATGATTTATTTTATTCATTAAAACTAGTATAGAGCAAATATTTCATGTTCCAATTTGCCAGGAAATTCACTAAATCGTGGGAACATTTGTGAAACATCAAAGACTGACACAAAATGCTGCGGGAGCCCTGGAGTTGCCACCACCTTTGAGGTGACACAGGGACACCCCCCCCCGCCTGGTCACTAGTGCACTGTGCACAATTAGCACATTAGCACTTTGCATCATAACACACAAACAAAAGAAGTGGCTTTACACTCAAGCACCTTTGATGAATGTCACCGATACACTGATCAGCAGAGTGGAGATTCCTTTATATGGAATTGAAAAGAGGAGATTTGCAATAATGCAAACACTGATCATCCTCATCATGCTGTGTCCATACCAGGCACAATAGACCATACCATATCCCTAGTTTTATATATGAACTCTAATAGTTGTCTCTCAATTTGCTTCTGGGTTTTTGCTTCTTTACCCTATCTCATTTGAACCAACATCTGTTAATCTGATTAATTTCCACAGTTGTCAATTTCAATTTCTTAAAATCCTTTTGTGATTGACACTGCCTCTTACTTTCTCATCCTGAGAGTCTTCTTGTCTGAGAAATGTTGCCACTTTTTTTTTTCCTTTCAGCCTGTGAGTGTAGGACTAATGTCTTTGTCCTTGTCACAATATGCCAGATATTGTTTCAAAATTCCTGTCTAACCATAAAAAAGATGTTGTGACATTACTCCAACTGTGCTAGTAAACCTGCCACAATCATTGTTTATTCCAAAGATGATGGAAGTACAGTTTCTCTACCATGGCATTATTTCTGCTGGTTGGCTGTTCAGAAGATAAATAGTTTAAACAATTTTAAGGATATTATAAATAAACATAATACTGACCCAAAAAACTATAGGCAATGGATCAGACAGACTCTAACACTTAAAGGCAGACATTAGGACAGACTTTATTTTGTGTTATTTGGCTTGTCTATGTTGAATTTCAAAATGTTGAAAAATATGATGTCAATATATAAATTGAACCAATCAGATGATTTGTTTGCTGTATATTATGTATATTAGACATTATCTTATGATGTAAGGAATTGCTCAGTGAATCCAAGCCAATGGCCAAAAGTCAGGTTAGAATATCTATACATTATCAAAAAGAAAATATGTGATGGTACCCTGGGGTTTTATGCAGACAGTAATTTGATTTTTTGTGCACAGAAAACAAATGCTACTTGGCTGATTCAGAGGGGTTGGTGGTTGGAGAAATAAGTGGATGAAGGCGTTGGCAAATGGAGTACAAGATTGCAGCTGCATTGGGTTCCAGGCACCCAAGTGCAACACTAGCCAGAATACTTTTAAACACAATACAAAAAAGTCTAATGAATTAAATATTACTTACACATCTGAACCAAACCATTTATGATGGCAGTAAGTGGGCATGTAACAATATGGTTATTTTCTCATAATACAGCAAGGAGAAAATGTCCATAGCTGTGACAATGACATGAAAAGGTTGCAGCATTATGAAATAGTCAAAACTAGGATAAATACTTTTTTATTGAACAACAAGTCTCCAAAGATCTCCTTAATGTTGTGTTAACATATGCAGCATTAACAACAAGAAGAGGGAGGGCAGGTGGGATGTTGGACAGGGCAGGTCAGGTCACAGGCAAAGGCATCTGATTTATAGAAAAGGAGGGGTTAGGTGGGAAATGGATATTAAGCAAGTGCCAACCCTTTTGCTTTTCCAGACCAGAAAACAGAAAAGAAGGAGAAATTGGGGGGGGGGGGGTTTGAGTGCAGAAGACTAAGGGAAACTCACCCTCCACAGTCATTAGTGCTGTCTGTATGGAGTGCTTCAGTGCTTTTAAGAACCTATCCTAAAGTAAGTTATTGCAATGCAACAGAGATTTGGATATTGTATTCATTAAACCTTAGTGTTATCTGATATACATGGTTTTATTTCCATTGCAGGATCTCTCCCACTTAGACCCTACTGTTCTGAACAAAAGTAGTTAATCAATTTCTCTGCATAATTCTAAGCCTCACCATGCTCTGGCCTACATACTGTTTTATTTCTTCTTTGTGTTTCTCTCTGTCTCTGCTGCAGTTCCTTTTTCACTGACAAACCTATCCATTAATCTCAGGTAAACTGCAAGTGCAATTTTAGGTTTGGCTCAGTGTTTACCATGGTGTTACACTAAAATAAACCATACTTTACTCAAATTTTGCAGAGCTTCAATTTTTAGCAGATCCATAAATATTATCAAGAATTAGAGTGTGCTGGGAGTGTGCTTTTGGGGCATTAGATAAATATATGTAATGTAGTGGTAGCTATACACTGCTTATAAATATTTTTTTAAACATGTTGGGGCACATTTACTAAGCTCGAGTGAAGGATTCGAAGTAAAAAAACTTTGAATTTCGAAGTTTTTTTGGGGTACTTCGACCATTGTATAGGCTACTATGACCTTCGATTCGAATGATTCGAACTAAAAATCATTCGACTATTTGACCATTCGATAGTCGAAGTACTGTCTCTTTAAAAAATATTTCAACTACATACTTCGCCACTTTAAACCTACCAAGCTATGTTAGCCTATGGGGATCTTCCCCATACGTTTTCTAAGCTTTTTCTGATCGAAGGAAAATCCTTCGATCAATGGATCAAAATCCTTTGCGGTAAATCCTTCGACTTCGATACTCGAAGTCGAAGGATTTTACCTCGAGGGTCGAATTCGAGGGTTAATTAACCCTCGATATTCGACCCTTAGTAAATGTGCCCTGTTGTGTTTTTTTTATATATATAACCATTTGGAAATGTACACATGCTTGGAGCTCTTTATTTGACACTTTGTGGCTCAGGGTATCTATATCCCCAACAGGGTGTCTTTTTTTGTAAGTGTTTAGCCCATAACATTAGACATAGACAACAGCATATTTACCCAGCATATTAGAAATAGTCAGTGCAAAACCAAAGTATCTGATTAAAGCCTGTGAATATAAAACTTTCTTTATATCTAGTTTAATGCAAACCCTAAAATTACACAAAATCAAAAATATATTTTTAGGACATCCCTTTTTTCCTAAATGTATCCGGCAGCAGATGTCCTTTTCTTAGTGCCACCTGCACTGTATATGCATTAGACATGCGGGAGCTCTTTTGCCATCCTTTTGTGCCATGAAAAGTCTAAAGAAAATTTACTGCCCTAACACACAGCACAGTTCATACTAAGAAGCTCCTAGCACAGCTGGCTATGCTGTAGGATCATTGACACTTGGAATTAAAAGATCTAATTTAGCATAAATGTTCTGAGCTGCTATGACTGGACACAAATCTTTCAAGACTCTGTCAGTCACGTGTAGATACAGTAACTGCTGTAACGTTTTGTATTCTTGCTCACCAAGGCTGCAAAATATACAGTATTGATTTGCACTAGTTAAGAAATTTTTAAAAGAACACATTGTATAAATTGTATAAACAAACAAACAAACATTTGCTCGTGGATCTTTGCTTTGGGACCAAAGTTTTACCATTAGGTTTCTCTTTTCTAATCTGGTCTGTTTTATGCATATGCTGAGACTGGGTATTGTTCATTTTTCGAATAGAACATTATTCTGGGGTAATTCTGTATAGTATCTCAATAATTATGACAGGAATTCTTTTATAATTCCACTATTAAAGAATTTTTCACCTTCCAAATATTTATTTTTTATTTATGTTGTTTTCAGATTGTTAACCAGAAAAAAAATATGTTTTTCATTGGATGACAATCCTTGTAATATGCCATTTTCTGCAGCACTATATGGTTACATTTTGAGAAGAAAGCAGTGAAATAGTCCTTAACATAATCCATAACAAGGTATGTTTTATCAGGCAAAGATGTCAGAGATGTGGTTTATTTATCAATTAGCACAAGATGTTTTGCTATTTTAAGACATAAGTTTCTAACAGTTAACTCCACCAACTGGCAGGATTTACCTAGAGCAGTGATCCCCAACCTTTTTTTTTTTTTTACCTGTGAGCCACATTCAAATGTAACACATTTTGGAGAGCAACATTAGCAGGCAAACATTTTTGTGTGCCAATTATGGGTTAAAATTCACTTTTGTGGAGTGCTCACCTCCCCGAAAGAACACTTTTGTCAGGTGCTGTACTGGAGGACCCCCTCTCGCCACCAGGTCACAACTATATCTAGAGAAAAGTACCAGCAGCACACTGAAATAATTTGTAATAGTGTACAAAAAGAATGTATTAGGCCCACATACAAAAAGGCAAAGTTTTGAGCCTACAAGGCCCTTTATCAAGCCCTGTGTTATACCATACCAAATCCTTTAAAAGTGAGGAAAGGGATGTGAGCACATGCTCCACCCTCTCCTTGCAGTGACATCACCAAAGTCTTATATACAATTAGAGATCATTTCAATCCAATCCGCCATAAAGTCCTTAATCCAGTGAAGAAAATAGTCCAAAAAGTAAGTTTTTTGTAGTCAAAAAATGTATAAACAAAGTAACAAGTTGATATAGTGAAGCTCATTTGTATCCAAAGAAATAACTAAAGCAACAAATTGATATTGTGAAAAATTAACATCATCTCAGTAGCATACCTGAGACGCCAGTAAGACTCACTCTGCATACTACACTCAGCACTTTTTCTGAGACACCTTATCATATGCAAGATGTGTTGTCAGCACTCAGGGTGTTCTATGCAGATCTTTAATTACCTTAGATAAAAAGAATTATTGGTTGTGATATACTAATGGTTGCCCCTATGTGGACTGGCAGGCTACAGTAGGCTCTGTTTGGCAGTGCATGTGGTGTTTATGCAACCACAACTTGCCTCCAAGCCATTCAGAAATAAACACCTGCTTTGAGGCCACTGTGAGCAACATCCAAAGGGTTGGTGAGTAACATGTTGCTTACTAGCCATTAGTTGGGGTTCACTGAGCTAGACTGTCCCACAGATAATCAATGTGTAATCAAGTGTAACGACTGATAGTCTGGTATACTGCAATCCTTGATGCTATTGATTATCCAAGTTGCACAAATTCAGTGCAGCTGATGGTTCCATAAGAGTCCAGGAGCCAGTGTTCCAGTTGTCCCACCCTTAAAACATACTGTACTCCCTAACTTATCCACTGTTTTTCCAAAACCCTCACTCAAAAGTAAACTACTTCTAATATACATATCTAAAAAGCTGAACCATTTTTATAAAAGTCGTGATCATTTGCCTGAAATTCTCCCCTTCGCTCCACTAGTTCTAATTACTGATCACACAAATCTTAAGATAGTTTTGGCTGCTCTACTTCAAACCATCAACGATACCTACGTTCTGGAATTACTGAATGTCAGGAAAGCAGCTCAAAGTTGTTTCTGGCCTAAATCAGCTTCAGTGAGAAGCAAAGGAATAAAACAGCCCTGCACAATGCTGCCACTATAGACATACTGTAAATACTGTGTATGTGTATATATATATATATATATATATATATATATATATATATATATATATATATATATATATATATATATATATATATATATATATATATATATATACAAGACACATGATAAATGTATTACTCTATTGTTTCAAAAAAAGAATGTATGATATAAAAATATTGTCCTACCTGAACAGACGTTAGATTTGCCACTTTGGAGCTACTAAAGGAACTCAGTAAAATGCAGAGGAATCAGCCAAGTGAAAAAGACAAGACGGTTCAGGACCTAATGTAATCAATATGCCAGCATGTGGTGTACTGAAAGTAGAAGCTGAAATGAGTAGAAAAAAGGAGTTTTCGAAAACTCACATTTTAATGATATAAGTTAAACACTGGAAATTATGCACATCTCGAAACTGAAATTGTTTACTGTTAGATAGTTTACATCTGATATTTCTGCACTGATCTTTTCTTCTATAGTGTGCAGAAGAATTATTCAAGGTAAAATGGAAATGTAAGAATCCATGAACAATATGTAGGCAATACATATAATAATACAAAGAAAAATAAATCATATATTATGAGCAAGGTAATACTCTGTTGATACAGAGTTTGACCAGTTAAATAAATTGCAGAGACAACTACATTTCTATATGGCTAATTATATAGATTTAAATGTCATAAAGGGCAGACAGTGACTGACGACTATAAGCATTAGCGTTGAAAAATGGATACTTTTTTACAGTCTACAGTATCAGTTTTAACTCTAGCACCACTGATTAGTCTCTATATACCTCATCAGCATCCAATGTAGAAACTCCTAGACTGAGCTATGGTAGGGGGGACACAAAATCGTTAGCTGGCAATCCCAGAGAAAAGGTAATAAGGACTCCAAAATGTTGTTAGGTATCAACAAAATGTTTTTAATGAAATTGAAGGAGAGACCATAAATAAAAATAAGAAACCTCTAGTCTGAGAAATGAAAATGCAATTGAAGTTCTCAACAACTTTGAACTGTGTCCTCCTTCTGTATTTTCCTTCCACTTTAAATCAATATCCTAGACAGCATGGTTTAGATTCACATATTTCTGAAAATAAAACTATGTGAGCAGTTCAAGTTCCCTTCTAAATAAACTGAACCATTTAAAGCATGTTCTAATTATAAGGCAACTAGCATGCCTAAATAAACTTAACACCATTACTTATTGACAACTTGTCAGACCCTGAAATGATCCTACAAACACGTAATCCAGAGTAGGTTCTTGACTGTCAGTATAATTTTAATGTTTAAATAAATAAAATTAAATAAAGATGTCTATCAATAAAGATAATGTTAAAAATAAATAAAGTTCTATTAGTTAGCAGATGCCACTACCTATAAATGTTTAATCTACAGTCCTACAAGTTTAAACATGGATTTATTATGTTCTTCATGAGGCTTTTGCATGGTAATATTTTAAAGGATACCTCTGCATCTTGTACACAGCAATACCTGATATGTCTCATTTTTCAAACAAGGGAACATTGTGTTCACCAATTTCTAAACCATTAAATGGGGGGGACACCACAAAATTCATACAGACAAATACAAGAGGTCTTCTGCACTCAACCCATTATCAATATATTTGAGACATGTTCAACATCAAAGTCATCCCTGATGTGGCCAGTCCTACACTCAATTTTATCTGATTCATTAAGACTTTTACTGCTTCATTATACATTTTACACAGGGACTAAGTTTTACCTGTAACTGACTTGCTTTCAAGATTACAATTCCAAAACATGGGTTCCCTTTTATTGGCCACCACTGGGATCACCTAACTGTGATTGGAAAGGGTGGGAGTTACAATATGAAGTTGACCACTGCTACAGCTACAGTCAGGGAGTTTTAACCTTGAAAACATGTTTTCGTAGCTTAAGGAACAAAATACCTCAATGTCTTAAATATATTGATAATTCTTTGAGTGCAGAGGACTCTTGTATTAGTCTGTATGAGTTATGTGGTCACAGCCTCATTGCACCCCCACTTATTGGTTTTAAAATTATTGGTGAGCACAATTTTCCCTTTTTTTGTTATAGTTTATACAGGAGAAGAGTGGACAGGTGCAGAGTAGTGTTTCTTTGAGCTGTCACCAACAGAGTAAGCTAAGTCTCTGGCAGCTGAGAGGCACTCAGTTCAAAAAGTACAGATATGTGCTTGCATTGGTTCTTGTGTAGGTGCAATATACAAAGAGAGCCTTGGATGTAAAACATCTTTAATTCCAGTTGTATCAATGCACCCTGCAACCAAGGTGCTGGCACAAAGCAGAAGTGTAGAGAAATATTTTATTTATATATAATTCTGCTTAAAGTGTATTATTTGTCGCAGCCCATGGCAGGTTGGCTGTGACATCACAACTCTGTTCTTTTAATGCTGGAATAGATCCCGACCTTCTTCACATGGGGAACCATTTCATGTACCTTCTTCTTTATTCAGAAAGTTCCATACCCGATTTCACATGACTTGTGGGTCCTATAAAATTGTGCATATATTTAAATAAATATGTGGTAACGGGGTACAAGGGTGGTTAGAGAAAGTAGCATAAAGCAATTACTATCAGATCTTTTTCGGTAAAATATTTAAAATTTCCCAGACCTACTCCTTCAATTTTGAGGACCTTACTTGCAAATATTTGTGTATTTTTTTCCTATTTTCCCTGATCAGATGTTTTGTTTTAACCAAACTATATTTTATTAAATTTTTATTTGTTGTTATTTTTTCAGGCAAGTTTAAAAAAAAAAAAAAGCAACCCTCCAAGGCTGCTTTTCTCGCTGGTGTTTATTGCCCAAACCATGCTCCATGCTGCGGTGCAATGGGCAATCCAGACATACTCCCTCTGCAACAGCTTTAGGGATGCTGGTGAAGCACAGAAGAATTAATAAGCAGTTGTGCACCAATATAGCATCCCTGAGAATGGGCATATTAATCAGATATTCAGAAACTGTACCTGAGGCATTTGTGCTGAACAAAATATTTTGTGGCCCTGAGATGCTTTCTGTAGGGAATAGAATAGAATGCAAAGTATTATTCTTGGCCATGAGCTGTCTTGCAGGGTAGGATCATGCAGGTTATATTTATCACTGTCAGACTTTAGAGGGAAACATATTGGGAGGGTGGGATATTATAATTTTTCTCATCAAATGGTGCAGACTTCTGTAATCTCCACACACCTACAAGCCAAATCAGTTTACATACAGGATAGATAAAGAATGCTGTTTCTATATTGGCTTCAATCAAGGAGTGAAACTACATGTTTAATGGGTGAACTGCAGTAGCAATTAGCAAGAGTATTGAGGAGTGAATCTTGTACCCATGTTTGAAATGTGAATCATTTCATCAGCTATGAAGAATTGACATTTCTTTAATGTACACTTGTAGGCTTACGCAATGTGATTAAGGAAACAATGTGGTATTGCATTGAATAAATGGAGTAACTGGCGTAAATGCTATCAGCATAAATATAGCAAAAAACTTTTTGTTTCCTTTTCAGCCTATATGATATAAAAATCACATAAAACAAACAAAAACATTTAGCTTTTTCTTCATTTTGAAAAGATTATAACAGCAGAGGCAGTTGCAGTCACACCAAAATGCATGCAGTCTTTGTACGCACTGACGCCAATCATTAAAAAAACATGCTCCCTCTGCTTGGGCATATTTTTACTACCTGACAAAATGTCTGCCATATTTTTAAGAATTGTTCTTTTATTTAAACTTTCTTCTGTTCTCTGCATATGAAATCATCAGTTTGTAGTGCAAAGGTTAAATCGTGTGGTCACTGTTTAATTTTATTTTATTTACTGCATAGGGGCTTGTTGGATGTTGTGTTTTATATAGAATAATTCCTGATGTATTTTTCAAGTTTACCAGCTGGCATATTAGACTTTCTGTTATACTGTTATAGAACTGGCAGACCCATAATTTGAACACAAGGATAGAGTTTCCACAATACAGATAGAGTTTCCACTTTGCATATCTTCAAATGATTCTTCTCCATATCTGTTGCACCCTGCTTGAAATTCTTGTATAAAGTAAATTGACTACAAACAGTTCTAATCAAATGGTTTGTTCCAGGAGTCAGAATCAGAAATACAGTGAATATAAATAACCAGATAGATACTTTTAATAGCAATTACATCTGCAAATAATTTTAAACAATTTTACAATTGTAATTAATTGCAAAAACACTAAATTAATATGTCAAAGTCCAGCTGTATAAACATAGTCTTTGTTACAGGATTAGCATACAGTTGAAAATGCAGTATACTGTATATTCGCTTGTTGATAATTGAACTCCTGGGGTTGATTATTAATGCGGGGGATCAAATTACAAAAGTGCAGTTGCAAATAACAACCAATCAGCAGGTAGGGGGATAATTTATCATCATTAGTTTATTTTTACCATGAGGAAACATTACTGGTTTGTAAAATAATTGTATGAATTCTCTCTTCCTGCATGTGATTTGCACCAGGGAGCAAGGATTCAGATGGGTATTATAGCTCATTGTTTTTTTAAAAGAAGAATTGATAATTCCAAAAAATCATCCAATTGATCTGAATCCTTCTGACTCTTCAGTTCAGTCATTCATAAATCTACTCCTTCTTTTTAATTTTCTTTTACAAGTTACAAATTAAAACATTTCCAAGCACTAATCACCTGACCAGCAAGTATACTGGCCAGGTTATTATCATACAAGTTAATGGAGTGACTATTCCCAGTGCTTTGCTGCCTACACACTGAATTGAAAATCACACGATTTGCAAAATGCTAGGAATCTCCTGGTACATCATTGCCCATTTACAGATAAATTTACTGGCTGTTTGTTAGGCTATAGGCAGTTAGACAGTAATCAAGCAAAGGCGTTATTGTTGTACATACCACTTGCCACACAACAGACAAAAAGGAACCAAATGGTACAGGAAAGACAGCAAGAACATAAAAGCCCCCAGTATTAAACCACACCACTTCCTAAAGCCCTTGAAAACAGTTTAGTAGACTATAGAATCTGTGCGAAATTCAGACCTGTGGATCATACAAACACACACCCTTACTGCTCCTGCAGAGAGTACTTCTGCCTGGGGCCTGGTAAAGGGCTTCATTGTGGCATGTGCGCATTGCCACTCCCTAACTTGCTTAAAGTTAGGAGATGGCAGTTGGGATATTTATGTCCCACTCCTGCCTGCCTGCCTGCAGCGGTTCATTTAGGTAGGAAGGTAGGGTTCAGATTACAAAAAAAGTCAGATTAAGTCCATCTTTTGCACTTTTTTTCCCACATTGTCTTCACTGTGTCTTCACACTAGTTGTAGCCCTAATGCGCTTTAATTGTGCAAAAATGTCTATTGAAATGGTGCTTCTTTTTAGGGATCCTATAAAATCGCTAAACTTTCTTCGAAGACATTAGTTCCTCCTTAACAAGTGTCCTAGGGCCAAACCGTTGGATCACAATAAAGGGAATACAGACTGTCAGGGCGAGGACTGCATCAACAAGCAAATGTGGTCCTGTATCCAATGTGACCAAATTTTGACATTTCCCAATAAATATGTGACCAATTTTCGGACAGATATTGGTCAGGCCGGCCCATCGGAGTGCCCCAAACATGTGCAGAGTAGATGCCAACTGGGTGTGAAAGGGCGAAGTTGACATCTTAAATCTGTATGGACATTTTAACAATCCTCATTATCACACAATGTGGTGATATTGTTATGTTCTGAATGCAAGCTTTCTGTAACAACTTACCACCCTGGTGGTCTAGCGGTGCGAGGGGGGGCGCCTGCTGCCCCCTTGGCAGGGATGCTGCGCTGCTTCCTCATCCTCTGTGCTGGTCTCTTAGAGTGCGTGCGGCGCGCAACTCCTTGTCTCATAGGCACATTCGCACTGGCGTTTGACTTCAGTGCACATTGGCGTGAAATTTAAAAGATATATATATATATATATATATATATATATATATATATATATATAGGGATTTCTGCACTAGGCTCATTGCCCATTATAGGATCATTTTCTTAGTGAGTTCCTGGTGCTTCTGTGCTGTAATCCTGTCTGATACTTGTTGTGAACCCTGCCTGTTCTGACGATTCTAACTTCTGTATCCTGACCCCTGCCTGGTAACCGACTCTTCTGTATCCATATTCCTTCTGATTGATCTCCTGGTTTGACCCTTGCCTGTCTGACTCCGCTTGTACTCTGCCTGCCCCGACCCGGCCTGATTTGACTATGCCTTCTGTTTACTCCTTGTACTGTGACCTTCTGCCGAAAAGACTTTGCTTTACCGTTTAACCCTTTTGCTTTTCCAGAACCCTTAGCTTGGTACCTCTCTTAATAAGATCTCTGATTCCCCGAGGGCTCCTCCTGAGATGAAAGGCGGCTGTTAGAGGCAGAAGCAAGAGTTTAGAGTGTCAACCGTGTGCCAACCGTGACATTATAGGGGCCGGTGGATGCCGAAGGTCACGCTGCCGCTGCTCCTCCCGCCACTGAAGCACTCCTCACTACTCTGCTGCAGCGCTTGGAGGATCAAGAGCAGAAGCAAGATTATCTGGTGCAAGGCTTGCATAACCTATCTCACAAATTGGATGCTACGCAACAAATGCCAAGTCCTGTAGTTTCATCTCCTGTTGCTGTCCAAGAGGGATCTTCTGCTGTGTTGGGTAATATACACAAACCCCATGAACCTAAAATTTCTTTCCCTGAAAAATTTAGTGGGAATAGAACAAAACTCTTTGTCTTCCAGGAGGCATGCAAATTATACCTTAGCTTTTTCCCTCACTCCTTCGCTACTAGAGAGGAAAAGTGAGGTTTATAATGACCCTGTTACAGGGCGACCCACAAATTTGGGCAGTAAGATTATCCTCCTCTGACCCTGCCCGTTTTCCCCTAGAAACCTTCTTCAACAATATGGCTATACTTTATGATGACCGGGATCATGCTTCTACAGACGATACCGCGATTCGTAAATTACGTCAGGGGAAAAGGGATGCAGAGGTGTATTGCACTGAGTTCCGCCGGTTGGCTGTAGAAACTGGTTGGAACGACAAGGCTCTTAGTAGCCAATTCCGGTTAGGGCTTTCTGAAGCTGTAAAAGACAGTTTAGTAAACTACCCTCTATCTACTTATCTGGATGATCTAATGTCTCTAGCCATCCAAGTAGATAGAAGGCAGAGGGAGAGAAGGGATGAGAAGGGTACTTCCTTTCCCACGGGGTTTACTAATGTTAAGCCGTCTAACCCCTCAGTGCCTCTGCCTCAGGAGGAACCCATGCAATTGGGTATCACTCATCTAACTCCTGAGGAAAAGGCCCACAGGCAGTCTCTGGGTCTGTGTATTTACTGTGGGGAAAAGGGTCATTTTCTCAACCAGTGTCTTAAGAGGCCGGGAAACTTCAAAGCCTAAATGGAGAAGGGAGCTCCATTTGGGTCGAGAAGTTTCCTCTCCCCAATTTTCCTCTAGGATCATGGTACCTGTTATTTTAACCTGGCCTACGGGTTCTGTTAAGGTTTCTGCTTTTGTGGATTCTGGGGCAGCGGGGAATTTTTTGGATGCTGCCTTCGCAGTAAGGTTTAATATTCCTGTAAGATGACGGGACATCCTGTATTTCTAAAACCTTGCCTTTATTGTCTTGTAACCTTGTCTTCATTTAAACAAGATGTCAAAAATGTTGTTAATTCTTGCCCTGTCTGTCAGAGGTCAAAGTCTTCTAGAAACCTTTCACAGGGATTGCTAAGGCCCTTACCTATTCCTGACAGACCCTGGTCCCATCTGCCTATGGATTTTGTTTTTGACCTCCCTCCATCTCAAGGTAAAACAGTGATTTGGGTGATGGTGGATAGGTTCAGCAAAATGAGTCATTTCATTTCCCTCCCACACCTCCCATCTGCTAAGACTGTGGCTGATTTATTTATTTCTAATATTTTCAAATCACATGGTTTTCCAGTCAATATTGTTTCTGAGGGGTACAGTTTGTTTCTAAGTTTTGGCGAGCATTCTGCTCTTTGGTTGGGAATGATCTGTCATTCTCTACTGCATACCACCCCCAAACCAATGGTCAGACTGAGAGGGTTTATCAGTCCCTTGAGCAATTCTTAAGTTATTATGTTTCTGACAACCAATCTTCATGGGCTGAACTATTACCCTGGGCAGATTTTGCTTATAATAATGCAACTCATGCTTCCACCGATCAATCTCAGTTTTTTATTGTTAATGGTTTACATCCCAAAGCATTTTCTTTTTCTGGTTCATTATCCTCTGTACCATCTCTCAATTCTTCTGTTAAGCAATTTGCCAAGAGCCGGTCCGAGGTGCACCAGGGTCGGACTAGGGGGCCCACTGGGACTAATGTCCAGGGCCCCCTCCGACCCCCCTGCCTCCCTACTATGGCGCGCCAAGCACGCTTGCATGAAGGCGCTGCTCGGCGCACCTGCGTGAAGGTGCCGCTCCTCAGTAAAAGGTGCCGTGCGGCACGTAAAAAACCTTTTTTTTCTTTTAAGTACGATCGGGACGGGGGACTGGCCCGGCGGGGGCCCATTCGGGGTCGGGGCCCACTGGGTTTTTTCCCGGTATCCCGCCGGGCCAGTCCGACACTGAGGTGCACGATTCCCTTTAAGCAGCTACGGCCGCTCAAAAAAGGGCTTCTGATAGGTCTCGTAGGGAAGCATCCAAATATCAGGTAGGAGACCCGGTTTGGTTATCCAAAAAAAATATCAAACTTAAGGTTCCTTCACTCAAATTGGGACCCAAGTTTATTTGTCCATATCCCATTACTGAAATAATCAATCCTTCCTCTGTTCGTCTCAAATTACCCGATAATTTTAAAATATCTAATTCTTTTCATGTATCTCTTTTGAAACCAGCCTCACAGGTCTGTCCACAATCCTTTCCTCCTCCAGTGTTGGTAGAGGGTCATCCCAAATTTGTAGTCCAAGAACATCTTGACTCTCGTCTTGTGTGGGGTAAGTTGCAATATCTTGTACAATGGAAAGGTTACGGCCCTGAGGAAAATTTTTGGGTTCCTGTTTGTGATGTAAGGGCTGATCGTCTCAGGAAACAATTCCACCTTAAATTTCCTGAGGGCCCTCCTGGAGGGGGGGGTAATGTAACAACTTACCACCCTGGTGGTCTTGCGGTGCGAGGGGGTCAGCGGGGACTCCTGCCGCCCCCTCGGCACGTGGTGCTGTTTCCTCATCCTCTGTGCTGGTCTCTTAGGGCACGTGCGGCGCCCAACTCCTTGTCTTATAGGCGCATTCGCTCTGGCATATGACATCAGCGCACAATGCGAAATTTAAAAGGTATATAAAGGGATTTCTGCACTAGGCTCATTGCCCCTTATAGGATCATTCTTAGTGAGTTCCTGGTACTTCTGTGCTGTAATCCTGTCTGATAGCAGAAGCAAGAGCTGTGAACAGGGTGATTAGCATTGGTTATGGATTTAGGGTGCCGACCGTGATACTTTTTTTGCTATTGAAGCACTTTATCTTTTTTGCTATGGTGTCCCTTTAAAATGAGTTAAGAATGAGTATAATTTAAATGTTTACTTATATTATTTATGGACTGCTAGATAGAAAGATTATAGATAGATTGATAGTTAGACGGACAGACAGAAAGAAAGATAAATAGATAGATAGATAGATAGATAGATAGATAGATAGATAGATAGATAGATAGATTTACTTTCACCCTTTGACCTTGAAAATGGGTTGATATAATCAAATCTGTTATACTTTGGCAATGCCAATATTGTGACCTGGTGGAAAGCATCCACTGACAAGCTTAGCATTTCATTTACGAGAACTACTTCATTACATTTAAAAAGTTTGGCATTTTTAAAAGTCATTCAGGTGTTTCTGAGAGCTTTGAAGAAATGCCTTCATTGCTCTAGATTCTTTTTTTTTAATTAAGTTGAATCTCTTCATCATTATTAAAAATAACTTGATGAGCCTTAACCACACTGAGACACAGTATAGCCTTCCCTTAAATGACCATTTAATCACATTTCAGGAACCTATAATTAAAATTTAATTGTAGTGTCCTAGTGATCAATCAACTGGACAACTGTGCACAACAAACCAGCCAAATAGAGGTGTGACTATCGTACGAAACCGAACTTTCGCCTGCAGAATTGATAAAGCATGGGAAGTACTGTCCAACCACATGTAGCTGTAGATATCTCTGGAGACAAAGTAACAGTCAGCATGACTACATTCTTTGTTGTGCAGCCCCTTATTGAAGTTGGTTCACTGGAAAAACATAAAAAACATTGTCACTCAGTTGTGAAAAACAGAGAATGAAAAGACATATCAAATGGAAATATCAAACATGCACTTATCCAAAAGACAGAAAGTCAAATACATATGTAGCTGAAATAGCAACTAGCTGGTTTCTTTGTCATATTTGTGAAATTCCTTTGCTAGTGATCGTCTAAGCTCTAACTTTTCCTAGTTTTCCTTTTTTAAACAGTTTAACATTTTCATACATCTCCTTTAAATTCATCCATGGAACAGGTCCACTTTATATGATTCAGAAAACGTATTTTTGTTCATGTAAGGCAAAGTGCATAGTTGAGTGGATTTGCTTTTGAGTTGCTTTGGTCTTTAAGGCAGGAAAAAGCCCATCGGGATATAACTGACAGTATATCATAGCAAACTACAATTCTATTCCAACATTTCTAAATGTGGCACAATGTGGAAATAAAAGTTGTGATAAACTGTCATTAGTTCAACTATCTTGGGAAGGAAAAATGTAGGATACTGGGTAGAGTATTCCTATATTTGAGTGCTGCAGACATACAGTATTACACCCGAATGTAGTTAGAGGTCAATTAAAACCTAAGCTTTTTGAATTAATGAAACATTGCATCAATCCCAAGAGAATACACATTTTAAAGAGAGTGTGTAGAAGATTAACCTACCTTTCTACTATAAAAAGCAAACCGTTAAGCTGAAATAAAAATGTTGGGGTATTAAATACTGAAGAATTCAGATCATCATTAAAGCATATTGCTATAAAATGTCCCTTTCACTTTGTGGGTTAGATCTGTAATTTTGAAACTTCGTATTGTTAACTGAAATTCAATGGTAGATTGGTGGTTCAAAGTTAATTAGAAAGGAAACTGAAATCCAAAATGGATGAACTATTAATGAGCTACTTTTTATGTAGGTTTACAGGAATTCCAGATATATATTAGCTTTATATAGGTCAGTGAAGAACTCAATCTCTTAATTTGCCTGTGTATTTTTATATTTTAACATTTCTTTAGACCTAATGTAGATGGGCAAGTCTGATACAAGGTATAGTTTGTAGAATTTATCAGAATTGCTGTCTAAGCTTAAAAGCAATCAGCATCTAGCTGTAGTATTGGAGAAATATTAGAATATTGGCTTTATTTCCTTTTTAAAGTCATTAGGAGCAGAGGGAAGTCTTAATTAAGGACTCATGTGTGGTTGTGTCATGGCAAAATAATCAAGTGCTAAATCCACATTTTAGTTACAATATGCATCCACGGCTCAAGGTGTCCCTGTATCAGAGTAGGAACAGTTAATCAACTTTCTTTCTTGTTAAGAATAATGTGTATTTCAGCTAAGCACAAAAAAACCCAAAAAACTGTAATGTTAAACTTCAGAATCTAAAAGCTTGTGAGTTAATTTCAACGTCAATGGGAATTGTCCTAGTCAAAATTAAAAAAAAAAAAATGTTGGAGATTTTCAAGTTTTTTATAAGATTTTAAACACACAAATTAATTTTTTGTGTTTTTTTTAAGCTTGTGATGGTACTTTTAGTAGTACCATTTTGACCTCGTGTAAGACAAAACTCAGTAAAGGAAAACCTTTAGTAATAGTCAGGCAATTTATTCATACATAATACAATAATAACAGTTTTGTCTGGGTAAGCTGTTGGAGTAACACACAGAATGTCAGCCAAGGATTTACCAAAGACACACCTCTTGGTCCAGGCGTTATATAGCTTTCAGAAGGAATTTTCAGTAATTGTGACAAGGGGTTCACGGAAATACCATACATAGTCTGACTCATCCTTGTACAATTACTGTCTAAATGATTTACTTAGTCTTACATGTTATCAAAGGAATGTTGTAACATACTGTGCCTAGCTCCAACGGTCCACAACCTCGCAATCAGCTATTGGCTAACTAAGGCCATTGTGGTATTTCCAGTAATTTGAGCAGCACTTCAGCTAAAAGGGGCCCCATCAGACAGGCTGGCGTTATGCTGACACTCTGGAATTTAAGTAACAGAGTGATGATCTTTTGTTTGTATGGCCTAGTATAAGCTATATGAGTGACCATTGTCCACAGTAGACCATTAGCCCTTATAGTCCATCCTGCCTTGTGCCCTATAGTGTTATGGCATCATAGAGGAAGTTTGTCTTCAGAATATTCAGGGGTAGTACTACTGTTAATAAGCTTAAAACATTCTGAACCATTAGCTCAATAAGAATCTTCATTACTGGGGCTGCACCGTCTGTGGAACCAAAAGTTCTAAGATTGTGTAACCCTGTGTCATTTAAAATGGCATTTAATTGCTCCTTAGTATCCATATAAAGGACTGGATCTAAGTTTGCTGAGCAAGGAGCAGAGAATAGGTGTAATGTCTCAGCTGAAGTATATGTGAGAAATATCATTTTCCATTGGTTGGCATAAGCCCGCTAGATCTAATAGCATGCAATTTGTATAGTAAAATATTTTCTCTTACACGTATCCTTTATCTGTCACAGTAGAATTTCAAGTTGTGAGGGAAGAATACTATCGCCTTCTGGCCAGGAAAACGCAGTCTTGTCCCCTCCACTGTGACACTTAACAAAGGCTTTGAAACTTAAAATGTTTTGGGCACTCAACTAGCATATCTAGGAGGATTGTTAGATATTCTAAACTGATGGAACATGTTTTTTTTTCTTTTCTTCAGATCACAAATCAAACATAATACCCTTAGAAAACAGTTATCAATCTGACACATAAAGATAAAAAAGAGAAGTAAGGTTAGTTTGAGACAAAAACTATAACAGAGAACATTTAAAGAGACAACACTGATATTTCTGTTAACACAAGAAAGACAAATGGAGTGAATTAACCTTATTCACGAGTAACCCATTCACAAACAGAAATACACAAGAGAACTAATGTTACTATGAGAATAATAACAAAGAAGACAATGTAAGGATAAGATACGAATAGTGACATGATAGTCTAAGACAAAATGACAATATTTTAGTGACAGACACATAGAACAAATATTATATTACAAGAGGTACCTATGAAAACATATAAACATTAAAGAGAACCAAAAACAGTAAGGTAAACATATTCAGTACATACACATCAAAGTCATATAACCGTCAAGTCAAGTCAAGTCCTTTTCTTTGTAACATACACACAAGTATTACATTCAAAATATGCTCTAACAGACCTGTAGGATGCAAAAAAGCTTAGCAGCGAGCTATTAACATTGGTTTATAAAACAAACAGGGCAAACAAACAGACATATAAACTGGAGTCACCTGCAGGAAAAAATGATGTTATACTTTTCTCTGTGATTTAGAACAGGCTTACAATTGAGTGGAAAGGGAGAAAATAGGTTTGAAGTTGCAGACAACACCTAAATGTTTGTATGGCTCTCGTTTTTCATCTGACAATTCAAACGGACAGTAAAGTGATTCACACTTCACACTCTACAGAATTTCCTTCAGAAAACCTAGTTTTCCGTATTTCTGGCCTGCTAGGTCGCCCCATAAACAGGAACCGCAGAAAAACTCGTAAACAGCAAGCATACTCTGAGATAGAGCCACAAATTCTCTCATGTACACCATCACGCACTCGGCTAGGCAAACATTCAACATTCATGGATCCTTTTGCATTCATCAAACAACATACAGTACACGTGTAATTTCTATTTCAAGATGTTTTAGACTACACTTCATGATAAGGAATAAGAGACGTACAAAATACAAAAACAGGAAGGAAACTACGAATTCCTATCATGAATGGCAGATAATTTCAGCTGATTAACACAACAATTAACAAAACAATAGGCAAAAAGAAGAAGTTAGAAAAAACATATATACCCCACCCAGGGGCACTTACGCGCGTGAATCAACCATCGGGGAGTAAAGCTCCACGGGAAAACCTTCCTGGAAAAGAAATATCCACGGGTACACTACAGACATCCGAGAACAAAGCTCCTCGGGTACACTCCAGTAGCACAGCCTGGAGCCCTCCATTGCCTGAAAAAAAAATGACTGGAAAAAAACTGGATCACAGTCGGCGGGTCACCATATGATGGTACTTTTAGTAGTACCATTTTGACCTCGTGTAAGACAAAACTCAGTAAAGGAAAACCTTTAGTAATAGTCAGGCAATTTATTCATACATAATACAATAATAACAGTTTTGTCTGGGTAAGCTGTTGGAGTAACACACAGAATGTCAGCCAAGGACTTACCAAAGACACACCTCTTGGTCCAGGCGTTATATAGCTTTCAGAAGGAATTTTCAGTAATTGTGACAAGGGGTTCACGGAAATACCATACCTAGTCTGACTCCTCCTTGTACAATTAATGTCTAAATGATATACTTAGTCTTACATGTTATCAAAGGAATGTTGTAACATACTGTGCCTAGCTCCAAAGGTCCACAACCTCGCAATCAGCTATTGGCTAACCAAGGCCATTGTGGTATTTCCAGTAATTTGAGCAGCACTTCAGCTAAAAGGGGCCCCATCAGACAGGCTGGTGTTATGCTGACACTCTGGAATTTAAGTAACAGAGTGATGATCTTTTGTTTGTATGGCCTAGTATAAGCTATATGAGTGACCATTGTCCACAGTAGACCATTAGCCCTTATAGTCCATCCTGCCTTGGGCCCTATAGCGTTATGGCGTCATAGAGGGCGGGGGTGACAAATATCAACCCTCTGACACTAGCCATTCGTCCGTTTTAGGATTTAGACCGTTCCAGATATATATTATAATAACACTTGGAAACTCACAAATTCCAGTTTTTCAAATTTTCTTCACAAATTCAATTTTTGATAAATAAGCCTATATCTATTCAGGGTTTTATTAGAATATTTTAACATGTGGGCATTGTTTAACCTTTAAAAAAAAGATTGACAGTAAATGATAATTTTTGGACTGGGTTGATATTCCAGGAGTGTCTGAAAAATATTTTGCAGTCAGGCATGAAACTCATCCAGTGAAATGTCCAAATTAATATATAAGATATAGTTATTGTCCCGTGCAATTCCTGAAACATTACTGGATTATATTAAGTTATACTCCTATTTTTTCACTCCCCATCATGAGTTTGGGGAGTGACGTGTGCATTGCCATTATGAGTAGAAAGCTAAAGGAAGACTGGTGGTTCTTACTATGTATGCTGGTGCACCATCACCCACATTTTTTGTCACTTATCTTGAAGGATTAAGGAGTTGGTTTACTATTCTCTTGTGCTAGTAGTGGAATAATAATTAGGAAAATGTAGAATACTGTGATGAATCTCTGCACAGCCCATTAAAATGCTACTCACAAAGGTATTTGCATTTGTAAATGCTACTTAATGCATCAAAAATTCCAGTTGTGTCTGTTTTGCTCAGCTAAAGCTGCTTCTGCGGTCATTCACAGCCAGTATATATATTACCAAAATTAGGTAAATTGTTAAATTGCTGTGGTGCACACGTGGTCGGAGCCTGCAATTGCACTGGAATTGTGGCAACTGGCAAATATTGCTGCAAAATAAGTAATAACATGGTGAGTGATGTGCAACTTGATGATTAGATGATGTACTATTTTGTTTCAACCCACAAGTAACTTCTCAGTGGGAGATTTATCAAGGTTCAAACAAAATTCTAATTTTTTTTGCACTAAAACTCACAAATTCATATTATATTTTTAAAAAATTTAATGTCTGGTAAATATTAAGCAAAAATAACTCAAAACCTCAAATGTAAAAAATAAGCATCTAAAAGCTGGCAAGGTCATGTAGAAGTTAATAGAAATTGTTCTAGGTAAAATTCAAACCATTTCCTTAATTTGAGATACTGTAAATAATCGAACGTTTGAGTTTTTAAATTGTGAGTTTATTTGAAGAGAAAACCTCACAAATTATTTTATTTTAAATTAAGCTCATTAATGATCAAAAGTCCAAATGAGGTTAATGTTAACACTCAGTTATGAGAGCTAAATTCTAAAACTTACTAACAGGCTGCCCCACTTATTTTTCTCAAATATCTATTTTATACTGTGTACACTTTGTTCTATTGTCCTGTTCTCTTTTTCACTGGCATGCTCCCAATTACTATGACCATGTCCAAGAAAAAATGTGCTAATGGTTGTTGTGCATGGGAGACAAAAGAAGCATTATGTGTACGGGTCAAAGTTGTCAGTCAGTTAACAATGATTGTGTTTAATTATAGTGGCTACTAGCCTACAAAAAAAGGCACACAACGAGTGAAGGGTTTGTGAGCACATCATCATATTACTTGCAAAGTACAAATGTTTTTCACATAGCAAATACATGCACAGTCAATATGACCAAAGGTCAGCATTAACAACAGCATTAAACAGCAGCAACAATACATTTGATCTTCCTAGTATATGAATATTTCTAGGCATTCACTGTTAGTCCAACAAATCCAGGAGTTAAAAGAGTTTTACAAAATCTCAAAGGCCACAAACAGTGCAACAGAAGTAAGTTTATTTCCAAATGCATCAATGAATTGTTCTTATTTGATAAATGTAATGATACCCAGGGGGAATACAAGGTATATTTTCAGCATTTCAGGCTGTAAATCAATTCTCTAACAATTATGCATCCTTCTGCCGATGACCTACATTTTTATACCCTCGGCCATTCTTTTCACTTTAGTAGCTGGCCTTGCAAAAATGAGCATTGAAGTTCCCAATCAAAAAAATCACACCATTATTATAGGCTTGTTTATTTCCTGTATATTTTTAGCAATATTTATGACCTGAAAAAATCAAAATGGATTTTTGCACATGCAGCAAACCAGTTTTAAATAACAACAAGAAACAAGTTTTGCCCACCTATGGATGTTGAGAAATGTTGATCACCCACAGTCATATTCCATGCATATAATATAATGATTCTATAACAACCTGTCTTTTTTGACGCTAATCTTCTTAATGAGGTCTGTACATACAGGAGCACATGGAAATGCACAATTTTCTTTCCCACTGGTATGGTCCTCATTGAGAAAACTGTAAATGGAATGCGCAAAAACAGTCAGTATGGGTGTTTAGTAGTGATGGGCTAATCTGTCCCGTTTCTGCAAAAAAATTGCATAATGCATTGATGTCAAAAAGGTGTCAAATAATTTTGACATGTAACAATTTTTAAGTGCAAAACAATTTTTAAGCGCGAAACAATTTTTATGTGAGCTTCTTTTTTGTCCAAATGCATTAAAGTCAATAGGTGTCAAAACTATTTAATTTAAATTATTGTTGCAGTTAATATTTCCGGCAGCAAATTTTACAGCAGTTTCATAAGGTGAATAGTGCTGTAGAATATGTTGGCACTTTATGAAAATGTTATACTAGTTTAGGGGGCGATGGCGACATTTGGCAAATTTTTGGCAAAACGAAAGGGGTCAAATTCACCCATCCCTACTCGACACCGTTGCTTGGGCTTTTCCCCTGGCAGAAAGGTCTCATCCGGAGCACAAATATACTGTATATTAGGGTAAGCTCTTAGTAGGGACAGCTTAAATATATTGCAATATATGGACAAACAATCCCTGTTTTGTTTAGAGGGTAAGGCATTTTTTAGTAGCAGTATGCACAAAATGTCGCTGTCTTAAATATATTGATAAAGGGTTGAGTGCAGAGGAACTCTTGTATTTGACTATATGTATTTTGTGGTCACAGCCTCATTGCACCCCCGCCTAATGGTTTTAAAAAATAGTGGTGAGCACAACTTTCCCTTGTTTGTTATAGTTTATACAGGAGCACTGACCAGCTCCATGTTGTAGCTCCCACCCTTCCCAGCTATAGTCAGGTGATCCCACTGGTGTCTAATAAAAGGGCAGCCAAGTTTGGGATTTTTCCTTTGAAAGCAGCTAGTAAGTTGCAGGTAAAACCTAGTCCCTTTGTAAAATGTATAATGAAGCAATAGAATTCTTAATGAATCAGATAAAATTGAGCAAAGGACTGGCCAGATATGGGATGACTTTGACGTAGTTGGCCAGCTTAAATATATTGCAATATATGGACAAACAATCCCTGTTTTGTTTAAAGGGTAAGGCATTTTTTAGTAGCAGTATGCACAAAATGACGCTGTCTTAAATATATTGATAATGGGTTGAGTGCAGAGGACTCATGTATTTGACTATATGTATTTTGTGGTAACAGCCTCATTGCAACCCCGCCTAATGGTTTTAAAAAATAGTGGTGAGCACAACTTACCCTTGTTTGTCTTAGTAGGGACGGTGCCACTCAATTCACTATAGCGCTACACTAGTAATAATAATAGAGATAGGCAATAGGTTATACCAGCAGCCACATTATACTGGTCTTGGCTAGAGATGGGCAGAATCACATGTAGCTGTGTTTAGGTGAGAAGGAATGAATTAAAGCAGGAGATGGACAGGCCCAGGGTCAGAAAGGATGTGATGTCAGAGGAAGAAGCAGTTCACTTCCTTATAATCTGAGTAGGTAGAAACAACCCAACCACCCTCCCGCCATTTTGCATATGCTGCAAAATATGAGGAGTTTTCTTCTTTATCTTCTCATATTATCTATTAATAACGGAATATGGATGGTTTTCCTGAATGTGGTGTTACTTTTTAGTTTATGTATCTTTATACAGGATAATTGTGAAAGTCATCATTGATTTAACATAAATTAATACAATCCAGTCAAATGCTTGATCCAGGGAATGTTTCCGATTGCCATTGGGTCAGGATGGCATTTTTTCCTTCTTGAGGCATAATTGGCAGTAGCTTCAGGCTGGGTTTTGTGCCTTCCTCTGGAACAGAGCAAATATGATATTATATTTTAAGTTTTATTTGTCACAGCAGTGGTAGGACCTTGTCAGTGTACTGCACAGGTAAGTTTAGAAGAGGGAGAAAGGAGGTTCTCTTCTGTGATTGTATAGTGGGTTCATTGATACAAGCGCTACTACTGCTTGTGCTAGGGGGAAGCCTGTTTGCAGTGTCGGACTGGGATGCCAGGGGCCCACCTGAAAACCTTAGGCTGAGGGCCCACTTTCCAAACTACTATACCTCCTCTTCTCACTCAACCAGGGCCGGAACTAGGGGTAGGCAGAGTAGGCACGTGCCTAGGGCGTAAAGCTGGGGGGGTGCCAGGCACGTACCTGCTCTGTCGCCTACCCCGTGTCCGGACCCGTCTCTCGCAGGCTGGTGAGTGTAATCTTCTGGAAAATGCGCTTCTGCGCATGCGCGCACGCCCTTTCGCGCATGCGCGCTGGAGTGCCGTTTTACGCATGCGTGCTGGAGCGCCGTTTCACGCGCACTGAGCCGGCGCCGTGGCCCGCCAGGTTGCCTAGGGCGCCTGGCAGGGTTGGCCCGGCTCTGCACTCAACCTCTTTATTCTCCTAGTCTCTTTTCTCTACATACTATACTCTATTCTTCCAGAGCTTAGCTCTGTGATTGCCAAACCTCTTTACTTAATTTTTCAGGATTCATTGAGATCTGGCATAGTGCCGAGAGACTGGCGAATTGCTAATGTGGTGCCTCTATTCAAAAAAGGATCCCGTTCTCAGCCTCAAAACTATAGGCCAGTTAGTCTGACGTCAGTATTAGGAAAGCTTTTCGAAGGGTTAATAAAGGATAAGATACTGGACTTCATAGCAAATCATAATACTATGAGTTTGTGCCAGCATGGTTTTATGCGTAATAGATCTTGCCAGACTAACTTAATTTCTTTTTACGAGAATGTAAGTAGAGACCTCGATTCTGGGATGGCAGTGGATGTGATTTACTTAGACTTTGCTAAAGCATTTGATACAGTGCCACACAAAAGGTTACTGGTTAAATTAAGGAATGTTGGCCTGGAACATAGTATTTGTACCTGGATAGAGAACTGGCTAAAAGATAGACTACAAAGAGTGGTGGTAAATGGAACATTTTCTAATTGGACCAGTGTTGTTAGTGGAGTACCGCAGGGCTCTGTACTAGGTCCCTTCCTTTTCAACTTGTTTATTAATGACCTGGAGGTGGGCATTGAAAGTACTGTTTCTATTTTTGCAGATGATACTAAATTGTGCAGAACTATAGGTTCCATGCAGGATGCTGCCACTTTGCAAAGTGATCTGTCTAAACTGGAAAACTGGGCAGCAAACTGGAAAATGAGGTTCAACGTTGATAAATGCAAGGTTATGCACTTTGGCAAAAATAATATAAATGCAAGTTATACACTAAATGGCAATGTGTTAGGAGTTTCCTTAAATGAAAAGGATCTAGGGGTCTTTGTAGATAACACGTTGTCTAATTCTGGGCAGTGTCATTCTGTGGCTACTAAAGCAAATAAAGTTCTGTCTTGCATAAAAAAGGGCATTAACTCAAGGGATGAAAACATAATTATGCCTCTTTATAGGTCCCTGGTGAGGCCTCATCTGGAGTATGCAGTTCAGTTTTGGACTCCAGTCCTTAAGAGGGATATAAATGAGCTGGAGAGAGTGCAGAGACGTGCAACTAAATTGGTTAGAGGGACGGAAGACTTAAATTATGAGGGTAGACTGTCAAGGTTGGGGTTGTTTTCTCTGGAAAAAAGGCGCTTGCGAGGGGACATGATTACACTTTACAAGTACATTAGAGGACATTATAGACCAGGGATCCCCAACCTTTAGAACCCGTGAGCAACATTCAGAAGTAAAACGAGTTGGGGAGCAACACTAGCATGAAAAATGTTCCTGGGTGCCAAATAAGGTCTGTGATTGGCCATTTAGTAGCCCCTATCTGGATTTTCAACCTACATTGACACTCTATTTGGCAGTGCACCTGGTTTTTTATACAACCAAAACTTACCTCCAAGCCTGGAATTCAAAAATAAGCACCTGCTTTGAGGCCACTCGGAGCAACATCCAAGGGGTTGGAGAGCAACATGTTGCTCACGAGCTACTGGTTGGGGATCACTGTTATAGACAAATGGCAGGGGACCTTTTTACCCATAAAGTGGATCACCGTACCAGAGGCCACCCCTTTAGACTAGAAGAAAAGAACTTTCATTTGAAGCAACGTAGAGGGTTCTTCACAGTCAGGACAGTGAGGTTGTGGAATGCACTGCCGGGTGATGTTGTGATGGCTGATTCAGTTAATGCCTTTAAGAATGGCTTGGATGATTTTTTGGACAGACATAATATCAAAGGCTATTGTGATACTAAACTCTATAGTTAGTATAGGTATGGGTATATAGAATTTTAATTAAAAGTAGGGAGGGGTGTGTGTATGGATGCTGGGTTTTCATTTGGAGGGGTTGAACTTGATGGACTTTGTCTTTTTTCAACCCAATGTAACTATGTAACTATGTAACTATAATTAAGCCTCTATGTTCTTATTAGAGAATGACCATGAAATAGTACAAATGGATTTCCTGGTATCCCCGTGGGCTAGTCCGACACTGCCTGCTTGGATTTTCTATCATCGATGCACTGCAGATGCAGGTCCAGCAGCAGGGCTGCTGCACTTCTCTCATGTTGGCGTCAGAGCATAGTATCAATCTCTTGTTAAATTCTGGTTTTAGAATATTGCCTCTGGTTAATCTGGCAAGGTCCTATTTATTTGATAAAATGTGTAATAAATGTTGTGGCCATTTAACACCCACCTCTGTCTCCTGGTTTCATCAAGGTATTTAATAATTGGTTTCAGTGGGATAGCTCAAGGTAAAGGGTTAAATTGTCAAGTATGAGGGTGTTTTTCTGTAAGTGCTGAGCAAACAGTTTGTAGTGGAATATTGTAATAGGGCCCACTAGTAGTTAATGGCTCTTCACATTTCACTTAAACACGATGGGGCAGATTTATCAAGGGTCGAATTTCAAAGTTGAAAAAAACGTCGAAATTCAACCATCGAATTGAATTGAATTATCGAAGTAAAATCGTTCAAACGATTCACAGAATTTCAGCGATTGATCGAATGAACGATTTTTCTTTGACTTCAAAAAACTTAGAAAACTGCTCTAGAAGCTCCCCATAGGCTAACATAGCACTTCGGCAGGTTTAATTTGGCAAAGTATTGAATTCAACGTTTTTTTAAAGAGACAGTATGATTATCAAATGGTCGAATATTCAAACTATTTTACTTTGAATCGAAGTTGTAGTATCCTATTCGATAGTATTGAAGTATTCAAAAAATTACTTTGAATTTCAAATTTTTTTACTTCGAAAATTCCCTTCGACCCTTGATAAATCTGCCCATATGTGCTTATTGCAACTCTGCATTCAGTAAAATAAAGAAAAGGAACAATAACACAGACAATTGTGTCATTAAAATAATGTACCGTTGCCATGCACAGGTAAAACTGGTGTGTTTGCTTTAGAAAAGCCACTATAAGCTGTTATGTAGCCACAGAGGCAGCCATTTAAGATGATAAAGGAGAAATGGCACAG
Source organism: Xenopus laevis (assembly GCF_017654675.1). Lineage (NCBI taxonomy): Eukaryota > Metazoa > Chordata > Amphibia > Anura > Pipidae > Xenopus > Xenopus laevis. The sequence continues at coordinate 58,262,489 of NC_054384.1, forward strand.
TGTACATCGCAAATAGCAGATTAGTAGGGATGAGTAAAATTTTCTACTTGGTACAAATTCTTAGTGAAATTTACCAGCAGCAATTTTTTTTGCCAATTTGCGAATCTCATCTTAATGCAGCCTTGGTTAAGATTAGAACACCTTTTACATCCCTGAGTAAAAACTGACTCACCTGCCACAGCACTGGGTTAAGATTAACTCGCCAATCATCTGACATCAAGATCACAACATGTGCATTTTGTTAACACTTGGCAAAGTGTTAATTGGAGTGAGCAAGAAGCCTGCACTTAAACTGCCGCACCATCTGGAATGGCTGTCAAATATAACAACCACATTTCAGAAAAATTTCACAAATTTTCCTGCAGATTTGCTAATTTTTCAGGCCAGTTTTGCTCATGACTACAAATGAACTGTTATATTCTATCACAGTGCGTATCTGCTATGTAACCTGTGCCATTTCTTTTCTTTTTCATCTTGAATAGCTGCCCCCATGACTACACAGCAGCTTAAGTGTAATAGTTGTACGTTTGCTTCAGGAAAAATACTTATATAAGTGTAGGGCAACAGCACATTATGTTTACTTTAAAGTGCTTTAATTTTTTGGTGTTGCTGTTCCTTTAACTGCAGCACCAATTCATGTACTTAGTATAATAAAGAATGAAAAGCAGAAGTACTGGGGTTAGTTGCATTTTTCTCCAAAACCTCTTATTACAAACAATTATTTACTAGTACCCTATAATCATCTCCAGTCATTCACATTCAGTAGAACCTGTCTCTTTCAGGAAGTGGATGGGTTCTTTTTACTGGTGAAACTAAGCTGCATCACTTCAGTCTGTATTACTCTGAAGTCTGAGTTAGCAGACTGAACCGAGAAATATGTTGTAGCTGCAAATGCCTGCAAATAATGAAACTGATATTAAAATATTATCTGTGCATTTTTATTGGAAACAAGGCTAATTACACAAAATTCAGGAAACCTTTTCTAACTGGAAGCAGGAGATGCAGGATACTTGTAGGGGCACATTTACTTAGCTCGAGTGAAGGATTCAAATGAAAAAAACTTCGAATTTCGAAGGCTTTTTTTTGGGTACTTCGACCATTGAATAGGCTACTACGACCTTCGACTTCGATTCAAACAATTCGAACTAAAAATCGTTTGACTATTCGACCATTCGATAGTCGAAGTACTGTCTTTAAAAAAAATCCTTCAAATCGTTTGATTCAAAGGATTTCATCGTTCAATCGAACGGTTTTTACTTCGATCGATCGTAGGATTTGTGCTAAATCCTTTGAATTCGATATTCGAATTCGAAGGATTTTACTTCGAGGGTCGATTTTGAGGGTTTATTAACCCTCAATATTTGACCCTTAGTAAATGTGCCCCGTGGTGTTCAACAACTAGTGTACACTAAATCGGTATCGGTTGGCTGAGTATGTATTAGTATCAGTTGTAACGGTTTGATTCAAAGGATTTTATCGTTCAATCGAACGATTTTTACTTTGATCGATTGTAGGATTTGCGCTAAATCCTTCGAATTCGAAGGATTTTACTTCGAGGGTCGAATTTGAGGGTTTATTAACCTTCGATATTTGACCCTTAGTAAATGTGCCCCATAGTGTTCAACAACTAGTGTACACTAAATCAGTATCGGTTGGCTGAGTATGTATTGGTATCAGTTGTAACAGTTGAAACGGTATCGGTAGGCTGAGAATGTGTTTGCATACTACCTGAATTTAAAAAATATATATTATCTGTACACTACATGAAAGATTTGCCATCTGACATGATTGGAATGTCTAAATGGAACCATACATGCTAAGTTTTGTTTTGTAAATTAAATTTTATTAGTTATAACAGAGTTGTTTTACATTAGAAGAAATAACAAAAAAAAAAAACAATTATACAAATGTAGGTAAAATAATGATTATAGCCATAACAGTTGAGGGTTATGTTGGGGAAGAGAAAAGAGAAGCATATTGAGCAGAAGAATTAAAGGAAAATATGATTAGGGATCAGTCTTCAGAGCCTAGTAGTTCCCAGGGTGCCCATACTACTAAGGAGTTGAGAATATTGTTGTGGGCTCTTGCAGTGCCTAACTCAAATACCTTATTTGCTTCCACCTTTCGTTTGATTTCAGCTAATAGGGGAAACATGCTACATTTTTAACCACTCAACTTTTCAACTTTTTTACAGTTTACATTACATCATAGATAATCAGAGTTTGTAACATATCAAATCACCTCCTGCTGTGGCCTGCAGTTGCATGGCAACAGTTTCAGGGACAGAGAAGCCTAAGAGACCAAAGTCTCTTGCATTCCATTGCTTAAAAAATAACTGTAATAATGTAAAAGAGCTGTTTTCCCCTCCAGTTGTCAGCACAGCACCAAAGTGTGGAAGGGTCACAAACAGCAATATGCAGCGTTAGTCTGGATAAATGATCTATAAGAAAAACTGAACATTGTCCAAGGAGTCACCCCAGCCTATAATGTTAAATAAATATATATATAAAACAAAATAATAAACAATACAAAGCAATTTGCCAGTGGAACTTTATGTTGTTTCTATTTAATGTTAGGTCTAGGAAAATCCTGCTGATAAAACAATCGTAAAATACAGTAAAAGGTGTTCTTGGTGAATTTTGATTGAATTGAATTTTTTTCCCTGAACACAATTTTTCCTGCCAAAATAGATGGTTCATACCTATTTAAAAATTAGTGTACCCTCTTGAGTAATTTCATTCAACAGGGCTTGGGATGAGTATACATTTTACCTGTTGCTTTAATAATGAAAAACCTATGGTTTATTGTTATCTATTGTCTATTGTTATTTCTTGAGCTAAACAGGGAAACTGAAGCTACTGCTTGGTTCTGTGAGATAGATGCTGTAATTAGGATTACCAGTGCACAGATAAACACACATCTATTATGCAGAGGATTAAATCTGTTTTCCATTTTTATGTGAAATTTGAAGTAGTTATTTTTGAGTTCTTGTATCGGTAAACAAACCTGTCATATTTTTTGCTAGGCATAGATTATCAAAGGGAAGGAGGGTTTTTTTTAGGATTTTTTATTCAGCATGGGTTTAAAACAAATGGTGAAATTTATGGTACATGAACTTCTGGGGGTTGACAAAAAAAAATTGGCAATGATGAAACACAGAATTTCATTTCTTTCATGCAACAATTGTGTTAAGTATGGTCATTTTTATAACATTTATGGGGCATATTTATTACTCTGTGTAAAATGAAATTTGCAAAAAAAAAATGATGTAAAAAGCTGTGTAAAATAAATTGTGAATTTATCAAGGTGTGTGTAATTGTACGCCATGTTACACTTGTGTGGTGCATTATCCCCCCAGTTTTTTATACAGCATTATAATTATGACCCTTATTCTGCGGAACCAAGAGAGTTGGGGTTGTTCCCACATTTTAATGTTGTTATGATTTGGGTTATTTTTGCTTTTTCATTTTTATTAGGATATTTAAGAAATGTGATAGAGTATGTGTATTTCCAGTTATTGGTTTGCCAGGAGAAGGGACATTTTTCTTTTATCCAACTGGTAAATTGCTAGTGCCTTCAATTTTGAGACAGTGATTTTAAAATAGTTTAATTTGCTAAATGTTTCAATTTCTTTGAGTAGCGGTTAAAGAAGTAAGAGGGGATGTCATGTAAACTAGCAGATCATCTGTGAATGCAGCTGTCTTGAATTTTTGAGTGCCTAACTAAACACCATAAATGAAAGGATTATTTCTTATGGTGTTAATCAAGCTCTCCATCTTGGCATATAAAGAAAAGGGAGAGCGGAAATCTCTGTCTTGTTCTGTTGTAAAGCTTAAATTGTTCAGACAGGGTTCAAATTACTCTTATTATCGCTGTTGTTTCACTATACAAGTCCATAACCTTGTCCTCCTTTGTGATATTTCCATGAGACTGATCCAACCTGGTCTAATGCCTTTCCTGCATAAATGGAGAAAAGCAAGGAAGTGGTTTCATGCTGTTGGTTCAGTATAATGTATAGGGATGTCGCGGACTGTTCGCCGGCGAACTTGTTCGCGCGAACATCGGCTGTTCGCGCTCGCCGAATGTTCGCGAACGTCGCGCGACGTTCGCCATTTTGGGTTCGCCTTACCTGGCGCTTTTTTTTTACCTCTCACCCCAGACCAGCAGATACATGGCAGCCAATCAGGAAGCTCTCCCTCCTGGACCACCCCCACACCCCCTGGACCACTCCCCTTCCATATATAAACTGAAGCCCTGCAGCGTTTTTTCATTCTGCCTGTGTGTGCTTGCAAGAGCTAGTGTAGGGAGAGAGCTGTTACTGATTTCACTGATTTCTTTGAGGGACAGTTGATAGTAAGTTTGCTGGCTAGTAATCTACTTGATACTGCTCTGTATTGGAGGGATAGAAGTCTGCAGGGATTTGAGGGACATTTTAGGGTAGCTTTGCTGGCTAGTAATCTACCTTCTACTGCAGTGCTCTGTATGTAGCTGCCTGCTGTGGGCACTGATCTCTTCTGATCTCATCTGCTGACTGCTGTAATAACCCAATAGTCCTTGTAAGGACTGCTTTTATTTTCTTTTTTGTTTTTTTAATTTGCTAGTTGCTACTATAAGCCCAGTGCTATTAGTCTAGCAGTGTTGGGGAGTGGGACTGGTGTGCTACTGTGCTGCTCCTAGTAGTTCAGCAGCACCAACCCGAGAAAAATATTTTTTTAATATACATATATTTTTTTTTTCTTTTACTTATCTTACTGTTCTTTAACGTGTACAGTGCTGTTGCTGTTCTTCATAGTAGTGCACCAATAGTAGTGCACTTGCAGGCATTATTTGCTCAGTGTGTTCTTCATTTTCAAACAACAACCATCTAGCTGTGTGAGCTTGTTCACATTCTGTCTAAATATCAATAATAATACCGTCTCTAGAAACACCACCCGAGTGACGTTTTTCAGGCAGCAATAATATATTCCGTATCCACTGCTGTAGTAGTGTATACGTTAACCTTGTAGGCATTATTTGCTCAGTGTGTTCTTCATTTTCAAACAACAACCATCTAGCTGTGTGAGCTTGTTCACATTCTGTCTAAATATCAATAATAATACCGTCTCTAGAAACACCACCCGAGTGACGTTTTTCAGGCAGCAATCATATATATCGTATCCACTGCTGTAGTAGTGTATACGTTAACCTTGTAGGCATTATTTGCTCAGTGTGTTCTTCATTTTCAAACAACAACCATCTAGCTGTGTGAGCTTGTTCACATTCTGTCTAAATATCAATAATAATACCGTCTCTAGAAACACCACCCGAGTGACGTTTTTCAGGCAGCAATCATATATATCGTATCCACTGCTGTAGTAGTGTATACGTTAACCTTGTAGGCATTATTTGCTCAGGGTGTTCTTCATTTTCAAACAACAACCATCTAGCTGTGTGAGCTTGTTCACATTCTGTCTAAATATCAATAATAATACCGTCTCTAGAAACACCACCCGAGTGACGTTTTTCAGGCAGCAATCATATATATCGTATCCACTGCTGTAGTAGTGTATACGTTAACCTTGTAGGCATTATTTGCTCAGTGTGTTCTTCATTTTCAAACAACAACCATCTAGCTGTGTGAGCTTGTTCACATTCTGTCTAAATATCAATAATAATACCGTCTCTAGAAACACCACCCGAGTGACGTTTTTCAGGCAGCAATAATATATTCCGTATCCACTGCTGTAGTAGTGTATACGTTAACCTTGTAGGCATTATTTGCTCAGTGTGTTCTTCATATTCAAACAACAACCATCTAGCTGTGTGAGCTTGTTCACATTCTGTCTAAATATCAATAATAATACCGTCTCTAGCAACACCACCCGAGTGACGTTTTTCAGGCAGCAATAATATATTCCGTATCCACTGCTGTAGTAGTGTATACGTTGACCTTGTAGGCCTTGTTTGCCCAGTGTGTTCTTCTTCTTCATTTTCAAACAACAAACATCTAGCTGTGTGAGCTTGTTCACATTCTGTCTAAATATCAATAATAATACCGTCTCTAGAAACACCACCCGAGTGACGTTTTTCAGGCAGCAATAATATATTCCGTATCCACTGCTGTTGTAGTGTATACGTTGACCTTGTAGGCCTTGTTTGCCCAGTGTGTTCTTCTTCTTCATTTTCAAACAACTCCCATCTAGCTGTGTGAGCTTGTTCACATTCTGTCTAAATATCAATAATAATACCGTCTCTAGAAACACCACCTGAGTTGTTGTTGTTGTTGTTTTAAAAATAATGCCAGGCAAAGGCAGGCCGCCACGCAGAGGCACAAGGGGCCGTGCTGCTATACTATCCTGTGGCCCTAGGAAATTGCCCAGTTTTAAAAAGGCAATGACCCTGAACTCCCAAAATGCTGAAGAGGTAGTTGACTGGCTTACACAGCACACCCCATCCTCTACCGTTTCTAACTTTACCACAACATCCTCATCCTCCACTGCTATGGGCACCCCACGTAACACTTCCTCCACCACCGGCGCCCCTTCTTCACTGGAGTCAGAGGAGTTATTTTCACATGAGTTTCTTGAACTGAGTGATGCGCAACCATTATTGGCAGAAGAAGATGAAGGAGATGAGGACGTTACACCAGATTTAATTCTGGCAGAGAACACAACAGAGATGGACATAATGAGTGATGACGAGGAGGTCCCCGCTGCTGCTTCCTTCTGTGAGCTGTTAGAAGAAATTGATGCATCTGAGGAGAATGAGGATGAGGAGATTGATGTTTTATGGGTGCCCAGTAGAAGAGAGGAAGAGGAGGATAGTTCAGATGGAGAGACGGAGAGTCAGAGAGGCAGGAGGAGAATAAGACTTAGAAGAAGCAGGGAGGACAGCTCGCAGGGAACAGTAGGGCAACAACATGTATCGGCACCTGTGGTCAGCCGGCCAACGCACCCGCCATTGCCGCCAACGCCGCCGACTTCTACTGTTACCGCCAGATTGCCAGCCTCAAAAAGGTCAGCAGTGTGGGATTTTTTTAATGTGTGTGCCTCTGACAAAAGCGTTGTCATTTGCAATGAGTGCAGTCAGAAACTGAGTCTTGGGAAGCCCAACAGCGACATAGGTACAACTTCTATGCGAAGGCACATGAACGGCAAGCACAAAGTACTTTGGGAGCAACACCTCAAAGGCAACAGGCAAACTAAAAGCCACCCTCCTTCTGGTCCAGAATCTTACTGCTCTACCTCTGCTGTCCTTCACCCGTCTGAACCACCCTCCACTCCGCCTTCCACCTTGACCACCAGTTCCCATTCCCAGTCATCTGCCCCCAGCCAAGTTTCTGTGAGGGCCATGTTTGAGCGTAAGAAGCCAATGTCTGCTAGTCACCCCCTTGCCCGGCGTCTGACAGCTGGCTTGTCCGCACTCTTAGCCCGCCAGCTTTTACCATACCAGCTGGTGGTAAATTTGTAGCAATTGGGACACCGCAGTGGAAGGTACCCAGCCGCAATTTTTTTTCAAAAAAGGGAATACCACACCTGTACCACCATGTGCAGAGCCAAGTCACCGCATCTCTGTCACTTAGTGTTGGGCCAAAGGTCCATATGACTACTGACGCATGGTCCTCCAAGCATGGTCAGGGCAGGTATGTCACCTACACTGCCCACTGGGTGAACTTGGTAATGGCTGGGAAGCAGGGAATGTGTAGCTCAACAACGACAGTGGAGTTGGTGTCACCGCCACGGATTGCACGCGGTTCTGCCACCACCTCTACTCCTCCTTCGCTCTCTACCTCGTCTTCTTCCTCTTCTTCGTCCTCTGCTGCTGGGTCCTCCTCCTCCACACCTGTGCACCCCCAGCTCCCCCTAGGCTATTCGACGTGCCAGGTACGCCGTTGTCATGCTGTCTTGGGGATGACGTGCCTGGAAAGCAAAAACCATACCGGATCTGTACTCCTGTCATCTCTGCAGTCACAGGCCGATCGGTGGCTGACCCCACACCAACTGAAGATCGGAAAAGTGGTGTGTGACAATGGAAGCAATCTGTTGGCAGCACTGAGACTGGGCAATTTAACACATGTGCCCTGCATGGCACATGTTCTGAATTTAATAGTACAACGTTTTGTCTCAAAGTACCCAGGATTCCAGGACGTTCTCAGGCAGTCCAGGAAGGTGTCGGCCCATTTCAGACGGTCCTACACAGCCATGGCACGCCTTGCTGACATTCAGCAGCGGTACAAAATGCCAGTCAGGCGTTTGATTTGCGACAGCCAGACTCGCTGGAATTCAACGCTCCTCATGTTGGAACGTCTGCTGCAACAACAAAGAGCCGTCAACGAATACCTGTTTGAACTGGGTGGTAGGACTGGATCTGCAGAGCTGGGGATTTTTTTACCCCGTTACTGGGTGCTTATGCGCGATGCCTGCAGGCTCATGCGCCCTTTTGAAGAGGTTACAAATATGGTCAGTCGCACCGAAGGCACCATCAGCGACCTAATACCCTTCGCTTTCTTCCTGGAGCGTGCCGTGCGACGAGTGACAGATGAGGCTGTAGACCAGCGTGACGAGGAGCAGGAAGCGCACGATTTCTGGTCGGAATCACCAGAACGAACCCAGGCACCTGCTGCAACGCAGGGAGAGGTGTCAGAAGTGGAGTCAGAGGAGGAAGGTGGCTTTGTGGAGGAGGAGGACCAAAAGGAGCAGGCTTCCCAGGGGGCTAGTGGTGACCTTTTGGGGACCCCTGGTCTTGTACGTGGCTGGGGGGAGGAGACCGTGGATGATGCAGTCCTTGATAACGAGGAAGCGGAGATGGATACCTCTGCATCCAACCTTGTGAGAATGGGGTCTTTCATGCTGTCATGCCTGTTGAAGGACCCCCGTATCAAGAGGCTTAAGGAGAAGGACCTGTACTGGGTCGCGACTCTACTAGACCCTCGGTACAAGCATAAAGTGGCAGAAATGTTACCAACATACCACAAGTCTGAAAGGATGCTGCATTTAGAAACCAGCCTGCAAAACATGTTGTACAATGCTTTTAAGGGTGATGTCACTTCAGGAACTCATCAACATTCCAGGGGCAGAGGTGCCAGTAATCCTGCCACGAGCGCACCTGCAAGGACAAAGCACTTTGGCCACTCTGTAACGTCAGACATGCAAATGTTTTTCAGTCCAAGGCAGCGGCAGAACCGTTCGGGATCCACCCTCAAAGAACGCCTCGACCGGCAGGTAGCGGACTACCTGGCATTAACTGCAGATATCGACACTCTGAGGAGCGATGAACCCCTGGACTACTGGGTGCGCAGGCTTGATCTGTGGCCAGAGCTGTCACAATTTGCCATGAACCTCTTGTCTTGCCCCGCCTCAAGTGTCCTCTCAGAAAGGACCTTCAGTGCAGCAGGAGGGATTGTAACTGAGAAGAGAACTCGCCTAGGTCACAAAAGTGTGGATTACCTGACCTTTATTAAAATGAATGAGGGGTGGATCTCGGAGGGTTACTGCACGCCGGAAGACTTGTGCTGAGTTTCTGATTCTGACTCCCCATGCAGCTGTCCTTCTCTGCACGCCTCATGACTCCACATACAGCTGTCCTTTAGCGTCCTCCTCCCTCCACCACCGTTACAAACTAGGGTGCAAACCCTACTGGTTTAATTTGAATCCAGGTAAATCCTGAGTTTTTCTGGCCTCTGTGCTTCAGTGGCTGTGACAAAAAAATTGAATATTTTCAGCATTTATATGGCATATTTTTTATGGCCTCTGTGCTTCAGTGGCTGTGACAAAAAAATGAATATTTTCAGCATTTATATGGCATATTTTTTCTGGCCTCTGTGCTTCAGTGGCTGCGACCAAAAAAAACAGAATATTTTCAGCATTTATATGGCATATTTTTTCTGGCCTCTGTGCTTCAGTGGCTGTGACAAAAAAATGAATATTTTCAGCATTTATATGGCATATTTTTTCTGGCCTCTGTGCTTCAGTGGCTGCGACCAAAAAAAACAGAATATTTTCAGCATTTATATGGCATATTTTTTATGGCCTCTGTGCTTCAGTGGCTGTGACAAAAAAATGAATATTTTCAGCATTTATATGGCATATTTTTTCTGGCCTCTGTGCTTCAGTGGCTGCGACCAAAAAAACAGAATATTTTCAGCATTTATATGGCATATTTTTTCTGGCCTCTGTGCTTCAGTGGCTGTGACAAAAAAACAGAATATTTTCAGCATTTATATGGCATATTTTTTCTGGCCTCTGTGCTTCAGTGGCTGCGACCAAAAAAACCAGAATATTTTCTGCATTTATATGGCATATTTTTTCTGGCCTCTGTGCTTCAGTGGCTGTGACAAAAAAATGAATATTTTCAGCATTTATATGGCATATTTTTTCTGGCCTCTGTGCTTCAGTGGCTGTGACAAAAAAATGAATATTTTCAGCATTTATATGGCATATTTTTTCTGGCCTCTGTGCTTCAGTGGCTGCGACAAAAAAAACAGAATATTTTCAGCATTTATATGGCATATTTTTTATGGCCTCTGTGCTTCAGTGGCTGCGACCAAAAAAACAGAATATTTTCAGCATTTATATGGCATATTTTTTCTGGCCTCTGTGCTTCAGTGTCTGCGACAAAAAAAATTTATATTGTTAGCATTTATATGGCATATTTTTCCTGGCCTCTGTGCTGCAGTGGCTGCGACCAAAAAAAATTAATATTGTTTGCATTTATATGGCATATTTTTTCTGGCCTCTGTGCTGCAGTGGCTGCAACAAAAAAAAAATAATATTGTTTGCATTTATATGGCATATTTTTTCTGGCCTCTGTGCTGCAGTGGCTGTGACAAAAAAAAATTAATATTTTCAGCATTTATATGGCATATTGTTTCTGGACTTCTGGTTCAGTGGCTGCGACAAAAAAAACATAATTTTTCAGGAAAGTACACATGCCTAATTTTTCAGGGTTCTGCAACAGTGGCAAAATCGCATCTTTTATGGTCACCGCAGGTGATCAATAAAGTAGACCAAAACTGGGCCCACACTGCAGAATCAGTGTTTTTTGGTTCACTTCACTGTACATTGAATTACCTCTGCCTGACAGTGCACGTGCGCACAAGCACGGTGACTGCTAAACACACCACTACAGAAATATTGCCACCAACAGGACGAACATCCTGGAGGTGACAAGCAACTAGTAATTAAAAACTATTATTTGCTCACTTAACGGTATCATTCATTAAAGCTCTTTGCGTCTTTTTGCGTTGCAGTAAGCACCGCGTTTCGTCTTTGCGTGTGAACAGGCTGTAACCTTTACACGACTTGATTGGCATGTAGACGCCGGACGTTTTAAAGCATTTTATTACACAGGTTTAGAAATGTAGTGTGATTTCTGCCCTTTACAGCACAAAACGCAGCGCTGTGTCAACAATGGATTTTTTAGAAACATTTTTGCCCTTGATCCCCCTCTGGCATGGCACTGTCCAGGTCGTTGCACCCTTTAAACAACTTTAAAATCATTTTTCCGGCAGGTAGCGGACTACCTGGCATTAACTGCAGATATCGACACTCTGAGGAGCGATGAACCCCTGGACTACTGGGTGCGCAGGCTTGATCTGTGGCCAGAGCTGTCACAATTTGCCATGAACCTCTTGTCTTGCCCCGCCTCAAGTGTCCTCTCAGAAAGGACCTTCAGTGCAGCAGGAGGGATTGTAACTGAGAAGAGAACTCGCCTAGGTCACAAAAGTGTGGATTACCTGACCTTTATTAAAATGAATGAGGGGTGGATCTCGGAGGGTTACTGCACGCCGGAAGACTTGTGCTGAGTTTCTGATTCTGACTCCCCATGCAGCTGTCCTTCTCTGCACGCCTCATGACTCCACATACAGCTGTCCTTTAGCGTCCTCCTCCCTCCACCACCGTTACAAACTAGGGTGCAAACCCTACTGGTTTAATTTGAATCCAGGTAAATCCTGAGTTTTTCTGGCCTCTGTGCTTCAGTGGCTGTGACAAAAAAATTGAATATTTTCAGCATTTATATGGCATATTTTTTATGGCCTCTGTGCTTCAGTGGCTGTGACAAAAAAATGAATATTTCAGCATTTATATGGCATATTTTTTCTGGCCTCTGTGCTTCAGTGGCTGCGACCAAAAAAAACAGAATATTTTCAGCATTTATATGGCATATTTTTTCTGGCCTCTGTGCTTCAGTGGCTGTGACAAAAAAATGAATATTTTCAGCATTTATATGGCATATTTTTTCTGGCCTCTGTGCTTCAGTGGCTGCGACCAAAAAAAACAGAATATTTTCAGCATTTATATGGCATATTTTTTATGGCCTCTGTGCTTCAGTGGCTGTGACAAAAAAATGAATATTTTCAGCATTTATATGGCATATTTTTTCTGGCCTCTGTGCTTCAGTGGCTGCGACCAAAAAAAACAGAATATTTTCAGCATTTATATGGCATATTTTTTCTGGCCTCTGTGCTTCAGTGGCTGTGACAAAAAAACAGAATATTTTCAGCATTTATATGGCATATTTTTTCTGGCCTCTGTGCTTCAGTGGCTGCGACCAAAAAAACCAGAATATTTTCTGCATTTATATGGCATATTTTTTCTGGCCTCTGTGCTTCAGTGGCTGTGACAAAAAAATGAATATTTTCAGCATTTATATGGCATATTTTTTCTGGCCTCTGTGCTTCAGTGGCTGTGACAAAAAAATGAATATTTTCAGCATTTATATGGCATATTTTTTCTGGCCTCTGTGCTTCAGTGGCTGCGACAAAAAAAACAGAATATTTTCAGCATTTATATGGCATATTTTTTATGGCCTCTGTGCTTCAGTGGCTGCGACCAAAAAAAACAGAATATTTTCAGCATTTATATGGCATATTTTTTCTGGCCTCTGTGCTTCAGTGTCTGCGACAAAAAAAATTTATATTGTTAGCATTTATATGGCATATTTTTCCTGGCCTCTGTGCTGCAGTGGCTGCGACCAAAAAAAATTAATATTGTTTGCATTTATATGGCATATTTTTTCTGGCCTCTGTGCTGCAGTGGCTGCAACAAAAAAAAATTAATATTGTTTGCATTTATATGGCATATTTTTTCTGGCCTCTGTGCTGCAGTGGCTGTGACAAAAAAAAATTAATATTTTCAGCATTTATATGGCATATTGTTTCTGGACTTCTGGTTCAGTGGCTGCGACAAAAAAAACATAATTTTTCAGGAAAGTACACATGCCTAATTTTTCAGGGTTCTGCAACAGTGGCAAAATCGCATCTTTTATGGTCACCGCAGGTGATCAATAAAGTAGACCAAAACTGGGCCCACACTGCAGAATCAGTGTTTTTTGGTTCACTTCACTGTACATTGAATTACCTCTGCCTGACAGTGCACGTGCGCACAAGCACGGTGACTGCTAAACACACCACTACAGAAATATTGCCACCAACAGGACGAACATCCTGGAGGTGACAAGCAACTAGTAATTAAAAACTATTATTTGCTCACTTAACGGTATCATTCATTAAAGCTCTTTGCGTCTTTTTGCGTTGCAGTAAGCACCGCGTTTCGTCTTTGCGTGTGAACAGGCTGTAACCTTTACACGACTTGATTGGCATGTAGACGCCGGACGTTTTAAAGCATTTTATTACACAGGTTTAGAAATGTAGTGTGATTTCTGCCCTTTACAGCACAAAACGCAGCGCTGTGTCAACAATGGATTTTTTAGAAACATTTTTGCCCTTGATCCCCCTCTGGCATGGCACTGTCCAGGTCGTTGCACCCTTTAAACAACTTTAAAATCATTTTTCTGGCCAGAAATGTCTTTTCTAGCTTTTAAAATTCGCCTTCCCATTGAAGTCTATGGGGTTCGCGACGTTCGCGAACCGTTCGCATTTTTGACGCAAGTTCGCGAATATGTTCGCGAACTTTTTTTCCGACGTTCGCTACATCCCTAATAATGTATGATAGTGAATGTCTTGGTTGTATTTTCTCTCATGTCCCTGCTAGGCACAAATGAGACTTGATTAGCATGAATGGGTTTCAGAAGTGGTTTTAGTCTATTGGCTTGTAGTTTAGCATAAAGTGTGATTTCAACATTTCAAAGACAGTTTTAGAGGGTGGGTTGTGTTTTGAAATTGCATTAAAGACATTTAATAGAGGAGGTCCTCCTGGGTTTTATATAATCCTACTTAGTAGCTCTCAGGACCTGGGCATTTACATGAAAGGGTACATGAGATGACCTCATTCTTACAATCTGTATTTGTATTTGTTGGGGTTGTTTTCTCTGGAAAAAAGGCGCTTGCGAGGGGACATGATTACACTTTACAAGTACATTAGAGGACATTATAGACAAATGGCAGGGGACCTTTTTACCCATAAAGTGGATCACCGTACCAGAGGCCACCCCTTTAGACTAGAAGAAAAGAACTTTCATTTGAAGCAACGTAGAGGGTTCTTCACAGTCAGGACAGTGAGGTTGTGGAATGCACTGCCGGGTGATGTTGTGATGGCTGATTCAGTTAATGCCTTTAAGAATGGCTTGGATGATTTTTTGGACAGACATAATATTAAAGGCTATTGTGATACTAAACTCTATAGTTAATATAGGTATGGGTATATAGAATTTTAATTAAAAGTAGGGAGGGGTGTGTGTATGGATGCTGGGTTTTCATTTGGAGGGGTTGAACTTGATGGACTTTGTCTTTTTTCAACCCAATTTAACTATGTAACTATGTAACTATGTATCTTCTTTTAAACATGTCTTTGTTAAGATGTCAGGTCCAATGGCAGATGGAGAGATCTGGAATAATTTAGTCGAGGTGTACAGGGTTCTGGTCTGATCTAGTTTGGGGGCCTATTTCAGTGTGTAGTCTTAACAACTGCATTCGTGAAATGAGGAAAACTATATCTAATCATTATTAATCTAATTATTATGATGGTTATGGATGGGGTTGTTTTCTCTGGGAAAAAAGGTGCTTGCGAGGGTGTCAAGGCCGCCGGGAGCGCTCAGCAGCGTGTCCTCTCATGGCGGCGGAAGATTCAAGATGGCGGCACCCATGCTAGCCATGTGGGCGCTGGGACGCCGGCGCAACGTTGCTGGCGCAATGACAACAGCGCGACTGGGCGCCCTGGTCACCTAGACACTGCCCAAGTATAGGACCTGTTTACTAGTGTTCCTGGGTGCTTTATTATTGTTATTTCTGGACCTTGACCCCTGCCTGGACTTTTGATTCTGATTCATTCTGCCTGCCATTGAACCCCTGCCTGGACTTTAACCTTGTTATTGTCTTAACCCTTGCCAGTACCTTGAACCTGAACTTTGACCCTAAAGGCTTCCTCCTTGGTCCTGACTCCCCCACTGGGAGCCGATAGGCCCCCTGACAGAGGGGACATGATTATAATTTACAAGTACATTAGAGGACATTATAGACAAATAGCAGGGGACCTTTTTACCCATAAAGAGAATAACTGCACCAAAGGCCACCCCTTCAAACTTAAGGAAAATAACTTTCATTTGAAGCAATGTAGGTGGTTCTTCACAGTGAGTACAGTGAGGTTGTGGAATACCCAGCTGGGTGATATTGTCATGGCTGATTCTGTTAATGCTTTTAAGAGAGGCTTGGATGATTTCTTGGACAGGAGCAATATCAAAGACTATTGTGATACTAAACTCTATAGTTAGTATAAATATGGTTATATATAGGGGCACATTTACTAAGGGTCAATATCGAGGGTTAATAAACCCTAGAATTCGACCCTCGAAGTAAAATCCTTTGAATTCGAATATCGAATTCGAAGGATTTAACGCAAATCCTATGATTGAAAGTTCGAAGGAAAAATTGTTTGATCGAATGATTTTAATCCATCGATCAAAGTATTTTCCTTTGATCAAAAAAACCTTAGAAAAGTAACGGGGAAGGTCCCCATAGGCTAACATCGTACCTCGGTAGGTTTAAACTACCGAAGTATGTAGTCGAAGTTTTTTTTAAAGAGACAGTACTTCGACTATCGAATGGTCCAATAGTTGAACAATTTTTAGTTTGAATCGTTTGAATCTAAGTCGTAGTTGAAGGTTGTAGTAGCCTATTCGATGGTCGAAGTACCCAAAAAAGCACTTCATAATTCGAAGTTTTTTTACTTCGAATCCCTCACTCGAGCTTAGTAAATGTGCCCCATAATTTATGTGAAGGTATGGAGGGGTGTGTATGGATGCTGGGTTTTCATTTGGAGGGGTTGAACTTGATGGACTTTGTCTTTTTCCAGCCTATTTAACTATGTAACTATGGTACTATGTAATCTTCCATAAAAATATTGAAGTCTCAAGGTACCCGGGACATTGATGCTGGGGATCTTCACCTACTACAGATGTTCATTGTGCCTAGTAAGCTTCTTAATAGGCTTCCTTGCAGGGTATTTGCATGTCAGATTTGGTATTTTAAATTTTGGATTTAAATTTGAGGCTAACATCACGTTTAAGACTTAACATGATGGATTTTTGTGAGATTTACAGGACTTTTAAGACAAACTTTTACCAGTGGACACATCAAAGACACTCAAGCAAACCAAACTTAAGAAGACCCTCATCATATGCTTTAGGATTGACTCCCTCTGACTCTGAGATTTCAACATCTTTTTCTAAGATTTCAACATCTACTGTATTAGGTTTTTCTTAGATCATACCAAAGTAGCCAGTGGAACTCAGAGACAGGGATCATTGGGGATACTGCTTCAAATAATCCAAATGACAATTCAGTAAGCCGAGTCCAACCGACAACATTTTCAGAATTAAACACAGAAATATCATCACTCAGTTAGGAAGTAATAAATTCCATAGATCATACGTTTAGTGATACACAATTAAGTGCTTTGTGACAGGGCTACATTTGTCCTGTCCACAACACTTTATACATTTTGTTGAAAGATATACTGTATATCTCTTTTGTCACAGATTAGTAATAAAGGCTCGGTTTCAGAAACTAGAATCTGTAGAAGATTTCTCTAAACAAGAGACCATACAGATTTTGATTGATTTTTTACAGGAAGATATGGGGAATATTGGCAATTAATGTAGAAAACTTGGAATATGAGTTTACTAATTTCTGTTTTTGTCCAGATTACACTCAGAATGATGAAAGACACCATGTACCTTTAAGTGTCACAGATTCATAGTAATCTAGATTGCAAGAAACAGAAATCACTGAAGAAATTAAAAAACCTATGAGATTCTGCTGATAAGGGTGGAAATATTGTTCTTCAGTCAGAGAGTATGTTAGAGAACATTTAGGACAATTACATAATATGCAGAATCATTGCTTGACATCAGACCCTATAGCAATCTATAGCTTTTTATTCAGCATTTTAAGCAATCTGGTAACTAGAGTCCAAATGACCCTAGCAACCATGCATTGATTTAAATAAGAGACCAGAATATGAAGAGGAGAGAGTCTGAATAGAAGGATCAGTAATAAAAAGTAACAATAACAATACATTTGTAGCCTTACAGAGCATTTTCTTTTTAGAAGGGGTCAGTGATGCCCATTTGAAAGCTGCAGAGGCAGAAGAAAAAGGCAAATAACTATAAAACTATAAAATAAATAATGAAAACCAATTGAAAAGTTGCTTAGAATTGGCCATTCTATAACATACTAAAAGTTATCTTAAAGGAATTGCTCAGTCTAAAAATAAAAACTGGATAACTAGATGGGCTGTGCAAAATAAAAGATGTAGTAAGGAAGTAGTGTTCTGACATCCAGTCACACCAGACTTTATAAATTACATTTTTGACTAACTAATTATATTGGAAACATTTTTTATTTTTTTCTTTGTCTTTGTGTAGTTTTCTTCTTTATTATACTCTTTAGATTGTTCCATGACAGATACTTAAGTTTAAGTAAGTTTATGGGGCAGATGTAAGAAGGGTCGAATATCGAGGGTTAATTAACCCTCGATATTCGACTAGGAACTAAAATTGTTCGACTTCGAATATCGAAGTCGAACGATTTAGCGCAAATCCTGCGATCAAACGATCGAAGGATTTTAATACAACAATTGAAGGAATATCCTTCGATCAAAAAATCTCAGGCAAGCTTATGGGGACCTTCCCCATAGGCTAACATTGACTTCGGTAGCTTTTAGCTGTACTTCGACTATCGAATGGTCGAATAGTCGAACGATTTTTACTTCGAAACGTTCGATTCGAAGTCGAAGTAGTAGTCGAAGGTTGAAGTAGCCCAAAAAACACTTCGAAATTCGAAGTTTTTTTAATTCGAATCCTTCACTCGAGCTTTGTAAATGTGCCCCTAAGGGCCAGATTCACTAAGGGTCGAATTTCGAAGTTAAAAATACTTCGAAATTCGACCCTCGAATTGAAATCCTTCGACTTCGAATATCGAAGTCGAAGGATTTAGCGCTAATCCTGCGATCAATCGATCAAAGGATTTTTCGTTCGATCGAACGATTAAATCCTTCGAATCGAACGATTCGAACTATTTTAATCCAACGATCGAAGGAAAATCCTTCGATCAAAAAAAGGTTAGCAAAACTACGGGGACCTTCCCCATAGGCTAACATTGACTTCGGTAGGTTTTATCTGCCGAAGTAGGGGGTCGAAGTTTTTTTTAAAGGGAAAGTACTTCGACTATCGAATGGTCGAATAGTCGAACGATTTTTACTTCGATTCGTTCGATTTCGTTCGAATTCGAACGAATTTAACCAATTCGATGGTCGAAGTACCCAAAAAATACTTCGAAATTCGAATTTTTTTCATTCGAATCCTTCACTCGAAGTTAGTGAATCTGCCCCTTTGTGTTTTTTAAAAGTTGTAGTAAAGGGAAGTATACTGTTAGTCATCTTAGGGCTGTTTCAATGAAGTTGAAGAAAGTACAGCCTTGATCTCTATGTCTGGGATCTGTATTAACTGAAAAAATTGAATAATATAGATCATTGTGTGTACATAAGGGTCCAATTTATGAGTTTGAAGACAGTTTTTGTTGTGTTTAGTATCAATTCAAATGTCTGCCCCCCTGCAATCCAGTCATCTTTAAGAGTCAGGACTTTAAGAGTGATGAAAGTGACGTCGCCCTTTAAAAAGGCTGTGACTGCAAAAGGAAAATCCAATTTACACATAATACCTTTTTTCCTGTACGGTATGAAGTATTGAACACAAAGCTAATCATTGGGCTAAACTGGACACATCTAAAACGTAAAATGTTTCCCTTCGTTTAATTTATTTTACACATTCATTATTAAATGCAAGGAGTACCATCAGTTTAAAAAAAATGTCTTGTTTTGCAGATTAAAAGAGTTGGCACACTTTCTGAACTTTTCTATAGCAATTTGCTTCCTGCCATGGTCTTGGTTAGCATTCAGTTTATCATATTTAATTTGGGTTGAAAAGTACTGGGGCTCAAAACTGTACTGTATACTGCAGTTCAAGGTGAATTTTCGAATGAAAAAAATTCAAATTTTGAGCTATTTGAAAAAAATAAAAAAATTCAAATATCGAAATGTATCATTTACTGTCTCTTTAGAAACCCGAATTCGACCATTTGCCATCCACAGTGCTATGCAATATGTTGGCGCTATATAAATACATGTTAATAATAATAATAATAAAAACCTGCTGAATTGCTGTTTTAGCTTTTTGGGAAAAAAATTGAATCAAATATGTTCTAATGCGCTATTCCTTCGATTCGAACGATTTGAATTCCCGATTACGGACCTATTTGTCAAAAATGGACCTATTCGACCAACAAAAAACCTTTGTCTTAATTTCGTTTGGCATTTTTGAATTCGAATTTAGATGTTTTTTTAAATTCGAAATTCGACCCTTGATAAATATGCCTATGTCTCATTAGATACAGTATGTAGAACTTCAGCATAAAGATGAATTAAATGAATGCTATGTGTCATATAAATGTCATATATATAAATAACTTCGATTAAAAATTTAAGAGAGTTGTGGAAAATTTCTTCCTCCCACCCAATGTGTGAAACTTCAGAAAGTAGACATAATAAAAATTCAGTGGATAATAACAGAACGTTAAAAACACCCAACATGTGTTTCCTGCTACTGGTGCTTCCTTTTATGCCATTGCAATCATTTTGCTTGCACCTTTTTATGTAACTAGGATTGTAACCCCATTTAAATACCCATACCTTAATCCCCAAAATAAAAACATATGTGTATAGTGGTGTCTTCATGCTTCTTTGAGTATGAGTTTAATTACCAGGCAATGTGCACAATGCATGACCTCTTGCTGCTCATTTAATTTACCCCCATACAAATTATTCTTTCCAAACTGATGACTTTTTGCCTGATGTTCTGCTTCTCCTCTTCCCCTCTCTCTTTTGTTCTTGTATTTTCAAGGGTCATATGAAATGTCAGGTTTAATGAAAGCATTTGTTTAGGTTTTCCATTTCTTCTACTGTATACATGTTGTTTTGCCAATGAATACCCAAAAGATAGGCACCATAGGGAAATCTACAAATATAAAAAATATACTTTTTTCTTCTTTTTCTTTTCTTCATGGGTGGGGGCTAAGGGAAAGTTTATATTTTGCTTTGAGGCATGTGGGCCTGATGAATTCCATCACCTTCTTCCAGCCTTACTCTTAATAACTGATTATTATTAACATGTATTTATATAGTGCAAACATATTGCGTAGCACTGGATTATGGCATAACCATATGTAAGAGCTAGATTATACACTAAATGCAGTCATGCAACTGATGCCTGTGGTTAGCAGTTTGCATTACATGACCGCCCTCTCAACTATAATCTGTCTTCTGTAATAACTTGCTGATTAAAATTGATACATGAGCAAATTCTTGCATATAGGTATATTTTAAATTATTTTCAACAAATATACCAAGTGATAAATTAAAGTGAACGATTGGGAGGCATACTTTTTGTTAAAGTGCATACAGACATATGAAATGATTGATCACAGCTGACAGTTCGGGCCACTGGTAAAACACATCTAAAACTATATTTTAATCAGCAATCAAGGTCAAAGTGAAGGGTAATATGTTTTCTGACCACTCCAAGGCCTGAAATACTGCAATCATTACAGAATGATGTTGCCAGCGTGTTTACATTCTAATTGCAAAGCTGAATGAAAATCTCACTATGAAGAAAGGTGGCAGGACCTTTGAATGTTCCAATACAAAAATGACAAAACTAGCATCAAAATCAAGTACTGTGACCAGTACAGAATATATAAATGACCTTTACTGGTTATAAAGGCAAGTGCTGTCATTTCTTTTCACATTTGTGTTAAAAGTTGACACAGATGGACAGCCTCTATGAAATAAGTAATTTTCTTTATTTTTTGTAATATATTATGAACCCAACAAGAATGTGTGTTCTATATTGTATATCAGGATTTTAATGAAAGGAACCAGCACAAAAAATGCTTTCATAAATAGGACACATGAGATATACAGGTATGGGATCCGTTATCTGGAAACCCGTTATTCAGAAAGATCCAAATTACGGAATGGCTCTCTCCCATAGACTCCATTGTATCCAAATAATCCAGAGTTTTTAAAATGATTTTCTTTCTGTGTAATAATAAAGCGGTAGCTTGTACTTGATCCAAACTAAGATATAATTAATCTTCATTGGAAGCAAAACTAGCCTATTGGGTTTATTTAATGTTTACATGATTTTCTAGTAAACTTAAAATATGAAGATCCAAATTATGGAAAGATCCGTTATCCAGAAAGCCCCAGGTCCCGAGCATTCTGGATAACAAGTCCCATACCTGTACTAAATGGAATGCATAGAATCTTTCTGTAATGTAATCACAAAGGAGAACTAAAGCTTAACTAAAGAAGTAGCACAGAAATGTTGTACATTATGTTTTGTGCTTATCTACCAGCCCAAGGCAACCACAGCCCTTTAGCAGAGAAGATCTGTGCCTCCAAAGTTGCCTTCAGTCACTCTCTGAGTAGTTGTTCCTTAATTTGTAAATTACGGAACAACTACTCAGAGAGTGACTAACTAGCAACAATGTTTAGAAAAGTTATAATATAGATACATCTGAGTTTGCTATTTTGTCTTGTTTTTAAACTAATGTAACTAAGGGATGAATTGTATTAAGTTATTATTGACTGACATGTTTTTAATTCTTGGGGATTTATTGGATTCACAATGACAGACTGAATGGGTGGTCGCTCCGTTATGATGATGACTATATGTCACTGATGATGCTGCTGTTTCCCACCAAATACACAGATTTAAGGCATTGTTCATTGTTTATGTGACACTTTGAGAAATGCCGTGGGTCGGCGGAAACGTCAGACTGTGTTTTAAAAATAAAACTTACATTTTAATTAGTAAGATCTGCGAGTGCGGATTCTTCTGGATATATTTCGTTTATTTTGCTGTCTCTGCACCCAGGCACATTTACCGCAGTTATCGAGAGTGCCGGTATCAGAGTGAAATATATTTATATATATATATATATATATATATATATATATATATATATATATATATATATATATATATAGATACAGTTAGGAGCACTCACGGGTGTAGTGATAAAGAAGTGTCTTTTATTGGAGTGTCACAAACTACCCCACATCAACGCGTTTCGGTTCTCTCTGAACCGTCGTCAGGTTCAGAGACGGTTCAGAGAGAACCGAAACGCGTTGATGTGGGGTAGTTTGTAACACTCCAATAAAAGACACTTCTTTATCACTACACCCGTGATTGCTCCTAACTGTATCTATTTGCTTCCCTCTGAGGAGCACCCGGAACTGATCAATTGAGGGTGAGTGCCGGTGAATCATATGACTATATATATATATATATATATAAGAAGATATTTGCCGCACAACCCTCTTAATTTTTGGGTGCAAGTAGTCAAAAAGGCACTGCCAAAGTAGCCAATATCATAGAAAAAATAAAAACTGACACAGCACTCCAAGTTATGTATGCAAAAAAGGATATATATTGTAAAAAAACATACCAAAGCCCCTAGGGCGACGTTTTGGGGTATACAAACCCCTTTCTGAAGCCAAGGGCATCATTCAAGTAACAAGCATTAGTTTACACCTATTTAGATAAGGTAACACAGGAAGTTACATATAGAACATGACATCATTGATGATCTTCACACATTAACCCCTTAATTGCTTAATGTCATCCATGCAGGTATACAACAACTCAGCGTTAGTCCACTGCATATCCAAATCCAGCTAAAAAGAAACAAAACAAAGAATAAAAAACAGAAATGAAACTAGTGTTTATCCCATCATAGAAATACATATAGGTCATAGTCTCTATTAAGCCCATTTGGGGCCAAGGTATTTAATTGGTGCATCCACCATACCTCTCTTTTCCTCAACAATAGCTCTCTATCACCCCCCCGTTTGGGGGAGGGTACACTTTCCAGAACCATATATTTCAAATCTGTATCCTTGTGACCTTTCTCCACATAATGTTTAGAGACTGGCAACTTCACATTGCCCTTCCTAATTGTAGATCTATGTTGGGATATCCGTGTTTTTATTTTTAATGTGGTCTCCCAATGGTGAAGAGGAAGTTGAATTTTTTGTGAAACTTTTGGAAATTATCCTTTGTGAAAACTATTTCAGATTCAAGGACAAATATTACCTACAGCTCAGAAGAACCGCGATGGGTTCAAATGTCGCCCCTTCATAAGCAAATTCCTTTATGCTTAGGCAGGAGGAGGATAACATCTATCGTCATATATCGTTTACCACACACGCAGTAGTGTGGTGGCGCTAAATCGATGATATATTTGTGATATGGAGGGGCGACACGGACTCACTTGATCGGTTCCATCAAGAGATTAATGGAGCACATCCGAATATAACATACACTATACATAAGGATAGGGGGTCTATACAATTTTTGGATGTTACAGTAAACAGACAAGGGAGTGGATTTACTACAGAATTATATTCGAAGCCCACAGATAGGAACCAATTACTGCATTATACCAGCTATCATCCAGTGCATACCAGGGACTCTATCCCCATTAGTCAGTTTACCAGGGTTGAGAGGCTAGTTAGCCAGGCAGAGAGACGTGAGCAACAGTCAAAGGATATGTATAATAAGTTTCTGACACGTGGGTACCCAAAATATGTCCTAGATAGAGCCCAAACTAGGGCAAAGAGAGTTAAGGTTCATCGCAAAGATAAAGAACATTCTATACCATTTGTCACTCATTACAACGATCGCAGTAACATGGTGGCTAACATTATCCGTAAACATTGGGGGATTCTTCAATCCTCATATCCAGAAATTCAAGAGTTTGGTCGACCTCCATTGGTGTCATATAGAAGGGGGAGAACGTTGGGTAGTCAGTTAGTTCACTCTGATACGAAGGAAAATCAGGTCTTGACACAATCATATATGGGTGTAAAATCGCAGGGGATGTGCCCTTGTCTATCGTGTTCCCAATGCTCAAATTTTTGAGCGTTCAACCACTGCTCGTAAATATTCTTTAAGGGGGTACTATACTTGTCTGACTAAATTTGCTGTTTATGTGCTAATTTGTCCTTGTGGTCTCCTCTATGTTGGGGAGACCACATTACAAATAAAAACACGGATATCCCAACATAGATCTACAATTAGGAAGGGCAATGTGAAGTTGCCAGTCTCTAAACATTATGTGGAGAAAGGTCACAAGGATACAGATTTGAAATATATGGTTCTGGAAAGTGTACCCTCCCCCAAACGGGGGGGTGATAGAGAGCTATTGTTGAGGAAAAGAGAGGTATGGTGGATGCACCAATTAAATACCTTGGCCCCAAATGGGCTTAATAGAGACTATGGCCTATATGTATTTCTATGATGGGATAAACACTGGTTTCATTTCTGTTTTTTATTCTTTGTTTTGTTTCTTTTTAGCTGGATTTGGATATGCAGTGGACTAACGCTGAGTTGTTGTATACCTGCATGGATGACATTAAGCAATTAAGGGGTTAATGTGTGAAGATCATCAATGATGTCATGTTCTATATGTAACTTCCTGTGTTACCTTGTATAAATAGGTGTAAACTAATGCTTGTTACTTGAATGATGCCCTTGGCTTGAGAAAGGGGTTTGTATACCCCGAAACGTTGCCCTAGGGGCTTTGGTATGTTTTTTTACAATATATATCCTTTTTTGCATACAAAACTTGGAGTGCTGTGTCAGTTTTTATTTTTTCTATATATATATATATATATATATATATATATATATATATATATATATATATATATATATATATATATATATATATATATATATATATATATATATTTATTTACTATATGGCAGCACAAAAATCAGTGCAACTAACTTCAGAATTTAATAATCAGCCTTGTAGCATCAGCTTATATTACAGGCCAAACTAATTTTCTGCTTATTATTTCAATGACCCCTAAGCTTAGCTTCTCAACTGCTGTTTAGAGCCCACTAAGCATGTGAGTGTTGCAGACACATTTCAAGATGGTGACCCCCTGTGAAAAGTTTGAATTCCTGTATAATTGCTGCTATTAAGAAGTTGAAACTTTAGACTGGTGCAATATGTTTAGTATATAAAATATGGTAATTTTAGCCATATTCATATTTAGGGTTTAGTTCTCCTCTAAGGCTGTGTAACCCTTTGTTAACGCCTTTAGTAGAATGTATTTAACTCTTCAGAATGAATTATTTTAGCTTATAGATGTAAGATACTGGGATACTCAGTGTCGGACTGGGATAGCACGGGCCCACCAGAAAACCTTAGGCTGAGGGCCCACTTTCCAAACTTTAATACCTCCTCTCTTCACTCAACCTTTTTATTCTCCTAGTCTCTTTTCTCTACATACTATACTCTATTCTTCCATTATTAAACCTCTTTGTTCAGAGAATGACCATGAAATAGGCCAAAAGGTTAGAAGCAGGAGGGCCCACTCACCCCTTGGCCCACCGGGAGTTTTCCTGGTATCCCGGTGGGCCAGTCCAACACTGGGGATACTGGGATTTACAGTGCAGTCTATCCACCTAGTGGGCACTGAGGAATTACACCTCAGGGGTAGTGATGAGAGAATTTTTTTTTGCGAAGAAAATCACTCCCATAGACCCTAATGAGTGAAAAATGTTGTGTTGTAGCAGGCTTCATGTGCTAATATATATTCCATATTTGTATTAAAGGGGTGGTTCACCTTTAAATTAACTTTTAATATGTTATAGATTGACATATATAGATAGATTTTTTTTCATTATTTGCCTTCTTCTTTCTTTCAAATGGGCGTCACTGACCCCATCTAAAATCAAATGATCTGTAAGGCTACATATTTATAGCTATTGCCACTTTGTATTGCTTATTTTTCTAATCAGTCCCTCTCCTATTCATATTCCAGTCTCTTATTCAGATCAGCGCATGGTCGCTAGGGTAATTTGGACCCTAGCAACCAGATTGGTGAAATTGCAAAATGGAGAGCAGCTGAATTAAAAGCTAAATAACCCCAAAACCACAAATAATAACAAATGAAAACCAAATGCAAGTTGTCTCAGAAAATCACTCTCTACGTCATTAGCGATGGGTGAATTTATTAGCCAGGCGCAAATTCCTGCGATTTGCCGCCGGCAAATAAATTTGCGAAAATGCCGCCGGCGTCAAAAAAACCGACGCCGGCGTATAAACTGGACGCCGGCATCAAAAACGAGACGCTGGTGTCATTTCACAAATCTTTTGCCGTTTCGCGTATTTCCCACGTTCTTTTTGACGAAGCTAAACGCCCCAAATTCGCCCATCACTATACTTCTTGCTAAAAGTTAATTTAAAGGTGAACAACCCCTCTAACAGTAACACTGTTGCAGTCTTTAAATCCCCCATATTTTCTTTGTAAATAACTAATGTTGATGTTTTTAGTAAAAGCTCTGCTCTTTCATGTGTATCAGGCTCTTTCATATTTATCAGAAAACATTCCTAGAATGAAACCTAGCATACACAGAATAGACAATAAATAACTTTACAGGTCACAGTATATATGTATTTGGCAGGCCAAGACTATAAAAATCTGATCTGCTTATATGCAGCCACCAGAAACATGAGAATTAGTACAATGTAGCATGGATGATATTCTAGCAGCATTTTACAACAAACTCCCTGACCCCGGGTAATCTCTTTACATCATTTGTTCCATGCCACCCGTTCCACTTTCTTTATTATTTCTGTAATTTCATTTCATAAAGGTTGTGACTTTGTAAAAAAAGAAAGGTCATGTTTTTCTTCTCAGGGTAAATGTGCAATATTTATTATACTATCTACATGTATACACTGTCAATATTAAAGCAAGCACCCATACTAGTACTTCAATTGTCAGTAACACGGACAGAACTTGTGGATAACATTACAATTTATATATAAAAAAAAAGCTAGAGACATGAGCAGAACAGCTACAACAAGGTCTGGAATGGAGGAAAGTAATGGAAGGCAGTAGAGAGCATAAAGTGAGTTCAAAGGTCTGTGTACTGTATTTCTATTCTGAGAATAATACTCACAAAGCACTTTGTGTTGTATTGCTGTATTATAATGTGAGCTACATTATTTACATTTACTGAGGGATATTTCTTTTTTTTGTTAGAGCAATTTTTGTAAATACTACCTCTTGCACTGCGGTTCTGTTGAGGGGGTTAATAACACCTTGTGCATCTCATACACTCTGATGTTAGCTTACCTTGGGGTGCAAAAGAGACCAACTTTTGTATGAAAAAAGTGCTGAATATAATTTTCAACAGGAAGGACCCACCCATAGGGGACACTGGGAGGGTGGGATTTTGGCTGGATCTGTTTGACTCTGTATGTACCATACTGACAGGGTCATGAAGAAGCTGTCATGTACAGTAAAATCAGGAATCTATATTTATGGTAGAGAACATGAGGGTACTGTGATACATTGCTAAACAAAAGATGCAATGACAAGTACTTTTACCATTAAATACTTCACATTTCTGTTAATTTTATAATCCTTCACATCTCTCTACTTAACATCCATGTTAGATTCTGATTAAGCAGCATGTTTAATTCCTCTACATAATCTTCTTAATTTTTTCTTAGCGATTGGTGTTGATTAGTGCTAATTTGTGTTATATGCTATTTTGTCTGTCAAAACTAGTGAGGATTTCTCTACAGGATAGCAAAAACATTTTTACCTTTATATCAAACACATTTATATTATTACATTTTCCCGAATGCCCTGTGTTTTGAACAGATAATAACTTGCAGGTCTAAGCAGTTGTGCACTTGAATGGCTCCAAAGTAATTTAGCAAATGAATCAAAGATATATGCAGAAGAAAGAAATGCAAAAATCTTGTAGAGATCACTTCTGCTTCAGTACTGCCTATCTTTTAAACACTTTTGGGAGGCAGCTATGTGTTATTTACAACAAATAAGATCTTGGGGCCTGATTAGGTTTGCATCACTGTGTATTAAAAGAGATGCATGCAAGGACAAGCGGTAAAATATCTGCACAAGGCAACATAATAATTATACGCTATCACAATGATTTAAAATCGGAGCATCCAGTGTACAGAATGAAGCAGATGAAAGCTTCAGCTTACACCTGTATCTTTAAGTGAGTTATGAAAAAATGAGAAAAATAACTGTGTGGCTCTGACACAGACAATTATAACCAGGGCGTCATGAATTTTACTTTTAAACTCATTCGACTGTTCCATAAAATGGCTCTTTTCTCCATTTGCAGGCACATTAAGTTCCTTGATAGTTTGTTATCCAGGGACACATGTTGTAAATGATACATATTAGAGTGATTTCAACTGCAAAACATCCACTTTGATACCTTGATAAATAGCTCCCTGTGCCATGGAACACAATAAATGGCTTGTAGCGAGTATTGGCATGAAGTCTTCCAGTCATAACAACAGAACTGCAGTCCCAGAAAACAGTTGTGCTATCAAAGGAAAAACAAATCTGACAATTCTATGCTAAGTATTTTTTTATTAAAGACTTCATAAATAATTAAGCATGCATGTGTTCCATTTGCTGATATGAAAGAATAAAGAGGAAATTAGATTAGAATTTGAATTTACTTTTCTTTTGGGGGGAGGATGAAGCAAGCGAATGGAGCACCATACTTGATTGGCTCTGGCCCAGATACATACCAAAATATATTAAATTCATTTTGTCAGGAGCCTAGCTACTTTATAACAGTTCAAATATAAATGACAGCAACCTCTGTGGACATTTCTCTTTTTTCTTACATATTTCTGATACCTCTTTAAAGTCAAATGGAAGTTTTAATATCACATATCTATAAGATATGTCAGAATAATATAATGTACTTACTGCTACCTTATACACCTGCAAGACTGCAATCTCCTATTTTATTTCTCCTTTTGTGTTGCTTTTCATTCCTAACATGCATAAAAGCTAAGACACTAGTATTAGTCTGCATTGGCATAAGGTTGTTTCTCAATTGCAGGAGAGTGCAGGAGAGTTCAGGAGTTAAAACACCGATCTCTATAGGGTTTGAAATGCCATGTGGTGGAAGGCACAAAAAGCCACTGCACTCATGGCTTGAAAATGCTCATATGTACATACTTAGAGGCACATTTATAAAAGGTCCAATTTCGAATTCATGTTTTTAACAACTCCTATGAACTCGAAATTTGACCAATCAAATTTATTAAAAAAATCGAATTTGTTTAACTCGGGTTAATAGGATCGACCAAAAAACTCAAATCGTATTCAAATCGAATTTAATTCGAGTTTTAAAAACACAATTTGAGTGTGTCAGGAAGGCTGCAAACAACTCACAATTGATCCCATGATGTCTCCCATTGACTAAAACAGCAATTCGGCAGGTTTTAGGTGGCAAATAGTCAAATTTGATTTATTAAATGGCCAGAGTAGGATAAATCTCGAAAATCAAACTTATTAGGCTGCCTCTACCTACAGAAAGGATGGCTCCCAAAATCTTAAAAAAAAAATCTTATTTGTTAAACTCGGGTTAATAGGTTCCCTGTATGCCCAAAAGTGAAGATGAAAGATAAAAATTTGTATTGTTTTTGTATTTTAAAAAGAGAAGGAAAGATATTCTCACTGGGACTGTCACAAATTTAGTCTCATTTGCTCATGTACAACATCTAAGATGTAAGTTGTAATACAGGCAGGTTAAAAAAAAAAAAAAAGTCAAAAGGTTGAACTTGATGGACTTGTGTCTTTTTTCAACTTAACTTACTATGTTACTGTGTAACTGAAATATCTATTACAATTCTGTATATCATACTCACTGGCTCTGGCATATTACATTCTATTATTTACATGAAAAGTTTCAATCAATTGAAAAGAATTGCACTCATACCATTATGTATTCATTAAAGTCGCAAAATACAGGACCCACAATGGGGCATATAAAATGAATACCAGATGGCAAGGCTTTTACTGTGTGTAATGATGATTTATAGCAGCTCTAATCCATGTGATGTTATATTTCACATTTCAGAACAATTACGCTAACTTAAAAGCAGACTTAAGTAAAAAAATGCGAAACAAATACAGTATACTTTATGTTCTAGTAATATTATTTGGGGGGGTTCCTTTAAATTATTTGAACAGTAAGGGGGTTAAAGTCCTATTTTTCTGGTCATCCTGAGTTATAAAGGGGAAAACTAAAATTTTTTGTGATTTATTAAATCCCAATTTTGCTAAAAGTCCAAATTAAAAAATTACTCTATCTCAAATCTGCCGAGGTCATGTAGAAGTGAATAGCAGATGTTCTCTTTATAATTGGAAGATATCATGATCTGAGCGGGGTTTCAAAAATAATCCAAAGAGTTTGTTGTTTTCGGGCGATAATCCAAAAAAAAACGGAATAAAACCTGAAAAAAACTTACAATTCTGATTTTTTTTAAAGATTTTATCAAATCTTTTCCAGCACCAGATTTTTTTTCAAGAAAATGTATTGATAAATATGGTAAAAACGTGCACGGGAGTGTGGTTTTAAGAAAATAGTGAGAAATTTTCGGATTTTAGCAAATAATCCCCTTATTGTATGCCCCATTTCCATTAAGCACACAAGCACTAAGTGCCTCTTTATTAGTTTGCAGAGTTAGTAGGATTACAATCCTATTTTTGAAAAATATGCAAAACCTGCCTGCTCAGAAGATAAGGAAGTGAATTGCTTCTTCTCCTGACATCACATCCCTCTCTACTTCTACCCCAGCCCATATTTCCCCTGTCTTAACTCATTGTTTCTCACCAAATCACAGCTTCTATTTCTGATTCTGCCAATCTTTAAATATAAACCAGTGCCATCTGGCTCATGGTCATTCAGATCCCTTGACATGCAGCCCCAGGAATCATGTGAGAGAATGAAGCCTTTATCAGAAACATATATTCTTTTTATAGTACACTGTATTATATTTAAGAAAGACTAGTTCACACTTGCAGAACAACAGAGGAATGTGTACAAACAAACACAAGCCCCACACAGATACAGTTCATACATTAAACAATTATAGGGGAATGTAATAAAAGAAAAATATTCACATAATGCAAAAAGTTAAGCCTTTGTGCAAACAAATTTTCCTTTGCACAAATCTAATGTAGGTTTTGTGAACCCGCAAACTGTTTAGCAAGCTCTTCAGACAGTGGAATAAGGTTTGCGAATTTTACAGTTTGCGCCAGTGCGCAGTGAATGTAACTTCTTACTGTAAAAGCATGCTCCAAAAGATTATGATCAGGGATGGGCGAATTTTTTCGCCTTATTTTGCCACGGAAATGACGCCCATAGACTTGTATGGCAACTCGCGTCAAAAGAAAAAATGATGCGCATCAAAAAAAATTCGCTGCCCAACAAAAAATTTTTGACGCCCATAGACTTTAATGGGCGTCAGCGACATTTCGCCGGCAGCGAATTTTTGGTGAAACGAAACTTGCCAAATTCGCCCATCCCTTATTATGACACCTTATGACACCTAAGCACTCCTTAAAAGTGGGCAATGAGCAATGAAAATTTGCAATGCAATAACAGTTTAAGGAAGAATATTAGATTGCAAATTCTTGGTTTAGCTCTTTGGTACTATTATTACATTCCCCAGACTATATATTAAAAATACTCTTCTCCTTTAGTGTTGCCTTTGCTTTTATTTGACAAATTTCTCCCCTTCAGGGTAAGGCCAGATGAGGAGATTCGGGGAGGTTTTGTCGCCTGGCGACTAATCGCCACGTCTTTTGTGTGACTTTCTCCCCGAACTGCCTCAGCGTTTTTCCCCCATAGGCTACAGCGCAAAATCGCCTGTGCTAATGCACACGCGGCGATGCGTTTTCAATAGTCGCCCAAAATTTCCTCACACAGGCAACTTTGGGCGACTATTGAAAATGCATCGCCGCGTGTGCATTAGTGCAGGCGATTTTGCGCTGTAGCCCCATAGCCCCGTAGCCTCCCCGAACCTCCCCGAATCTCCTCGTCTGGCCTTACCCTCAGGGATTAGTATACAATCAGGAACACTGCTGATAGTGCTGTAATACTAATTAGTATGTCACAATGAACTTACAGTTGGGTCATTCTGAATTGTGTCATCATCCCTTGGCAGGCACTTAGAGGTAGTTTTATCAGTTTTCGAGTTGGAGGGGGAAAAAACCTGATCACAGCTGCATTTTCTTATTCGGAAGCACTAACATATTTAAGATAAATTTTAAGTCAAAAATTGTTGCAGAAAAAAAATCACACACAAAATGAAAATCACATTGTTAAATCAATTTCCAATGAAATTAAAAATCTTGAATGTTTTACTGGGAAGAAATACAAATAAAATAAAGTTACTTTAGACAACTCCTGTTGACTTCTAGAAATTCAGCTGCTATTACTTGTCAAGTTTTCATGCACATGCGTATATTCCTGTTTGTGTTTTGGACACTGTGATTAAAACAATTTGTGTTTTTTTTCTGAAGTCTATTACAAATCTAAGAAAACACTTCTTGTTGCTCACCTTTGATTTAACTTTTTTTATGATGTAGAGAGTGATATTCTAAGACAATTTGCAATTGCTTTTTATTCAGCAGCTCTCCAGTTTGCCATTTTAGCAATCTGGTAGATAGGACCCAAATTACCCTAGCAACTGTGCATTGATTTGAATAAGAGACTGGAATATGAATAGGAGAGGGTCTGAATAGAAAGATGAGTTATAAAAAGTAGTAATAACAATGAATCTGTAACCTTACATAGCATTTGTTAGATGGTGTCAGTGACCCCCAATTGAAAGCTGCAAAGAGTAGGGATGTAGCGAACTGTTCGCCGGCGAACTTGTTCGCGCGAACTTCGACCGTTCGCGTCCGCCGAATGTTCGCGAACGTCGCGCGACGTTCGCATTTTGAGTTCGCGTTCGATTCGAATACAAATCGTTCGACCATTCGACCATTCGAATTCCTTCGACCGCTAAAAATCGAACGATTTCCATTCGTTCGAACGTTTGTAAGCATTCGATCGAATGAAAAGCATTCGATCGAATGAAAAGCATTCGATCGAATGAAAAGCATTCGATCAAATGAAAAGCATTCGATCGAATGCTTCGATCGTTCGATTCGAATGAAAATCGTTCGATCGAACGATTAAAATCCTTCGATCGTTCGAATCGAACGATTTTAGCGGGTGTTCGAAGTTCGCGAACTGTTCGCGAACGTTCACATTTTTTGCCGGTGTTCGCGAACGGCGTTCGCGAACACCAAATCGGCAGTTCGCTACATCCCTAGCAAAGAGTCTGGAGGAAAAGTGTAAATAATTAAAAACTATAAAAAATAAATAATAAAGACCAGTTAAAAAGTCGGTTCGAATTGTTCACGCTATAACATACTAAAAGTTAATTTAAAGCTGAACCACCCCTTTAAATGGGTTGATCATAATCTCATTGTTTAATTCATTTTCAATGGGGCTATAAAATCTCAACTAGTTATGAGCAAAACTGGCCATGTCACCAAATGCACTGGGAAGGCACAATTACATTGCAATTAAAGGGGTTGTTCGCCTTTACAATTACTTTTAGTATGATTATAAAGAGCGAAATTCTAAGACAATTTGCAATTGTTTTTTTTGTATTCAATAAATATTTTTGTATTATTTTTAGTTTTTGAATTAATTAGCTTTTTCAGCAGCTCTTCAGT
The DNA here is from genome assembly GCF_017654675.1 of Xenopus laevis. Taxonomy (NCBI): domain Eukaryota; kingdom Metazoa; phylum Chordata; class Amphibia; order Anura; family Pipidae; genus Xenopus; species Xenopus laevis. The sequence continues at coordinate 58,296,586 of NC_054384.1, forward strand.
TTGCAGTTTGAGCAGGTTTAAATTCCCTTAGCAACTATGCATGTATTTGAATAAGAGACTGAAATATGAATAGGAGAGGTCTGAATAGAAAGATGAGTACAGGTATGGGACCTGTTATCCAGAATGCTCGGGACCTGAGTTTTCCAGATGATGGATCTTTCTGTAATTTGGGTCTTCATGCCTTAGGTCTACTAGAAATTAATTTAAACATTAAATAAACCCAATAGGCTGGTTTTGGTTTAAATAAGGAATAATTATATCTTAGTTGGGATCAAGTACAAGCTACTGTTTTTTTATTACAGAGAAAAAGGAAATCATTTTTAAAAATTTGCATTATTTGGATAAAATGGAGTCTATGGGAGACAGACATTCCATGTATACAGACAGACATTCCATAATTCAGAGTTTTCTGGATATCGGGTTTCTGGATAAGGGATCTTATACCTGTACAAGTATTGTACCTGTTATCCAGACTGCTCGGGACCCGAGGTTTTCTGTGTTACAAGTCTTTCTGTAATTTGGATCTTTGTACCTTAAGTCTGCTAGAAATTCATTTAAACATAAAATAAACCGTATAGGCTGGTTTTGCTTCAAATAATGATTAACTATAGCTTACTTTTGATCAAGTACAAGGTACCGTTTTATTACTACAGAGAAATATGGAAATCATTTTTAAAAATTTGGATTATTTGGATAAAATGGTGTCTATGGGAGATGGCCTTTCCGTAATTTGGAGCTTTCTGGATAACGGCTTTCTGGATAAGGATCCCAACTCTGTAATAAAAAGTAGCAATAACAATAAATATATAGCCTTACAGAGCATTTTTATCAGATGGGGTCCCACATGAGCCCCATTTGAAAGCAGGAAAGTGTAGGAAGAAGGCAAATAATATAAAAAACTAGAGAGGTACATTTCCTGAAGAAAATGTGAGTGGTGCTTGCCGTGGCAAAACTCAGGCCCCCCATATATGTTGGGTGTCTTGCCCAGTCGCCCCTGGTGCCTAGAGAGTACACAAAGTCGGTAGAATCCGGATTAAACCGGTGAAATTTAAAGCCAACCAAATTTTACCATTGAAATCAATCCAAACAAACTGGCTATTTTTGGCTCCGCCCACTTTTAAAAATTTGCAACCCAGTCACCAAATGGACCAAGTTTGAGCACTCTTACATTAACAGTGTAAGAATGACAGGAATTTAAATATTCCCATTGAATAGCGTTAGGTAAAATTTGATTGGCTGTCTTAAGCTCCGCCCATTTTTCTGAATTTTAACCCCAGTTACCTAGTCATGGTCAGTGCCAAGTTTGGGGCCTCCGGTTTTAAAAACTGTGAGAACGGCGGTAATCAAAAATTTTACATTGAAGTCAATAGGTGAAAACGGATTGGCTGTTTATGGCTCCACCCACTTTTCCTAAATTTTGACCGCAGTCACCCAGTGAGTAATTGAGCCAAGTTTGGTACACCTAGCATTTAAACCGTGATAATAGCAGCAGTTTATCATTTTTCATTAAGGTCAAAGGCTGAAATCTGATTGGCTGTTGTTGCCCCGCCCCTTTTTTTCCTAATTGTGAACCACAGTCACTCAGTGACTAACATACCAAAGTTTGGGAATGCTGTCATTTAATGTGTAAAAATGGCAGCATTTCTATTTTTTTCTATTGAAAATCAATGAATGAAATTTGATTGGTTGTTGGTGGCTCCGCCCCACTTTTTCTAAACTTGAAGTGGAAACCCCCAGCGACCACATTTGTGATATTCAAGGTCCCTGACATCAATACTGAGAGAATGGCAGCCTTCTTAATTTTTCCCATTAAAACCAATCAAAGAAATCTGATTGGTTGGTTTTGGCTCCACCCACTTTTCTTAATTTTAATCCCAGTCCCCCAGTGACCAACTGTGCCAACTTTGAGGAGGCTGCCATTAACCGTCTAAGAGCGGCAGCAGTTTAAAATTTTCCTATTTAATTGAATGGCTGAAATTTGATTGGCTGTTGTAGACTCCGCCCACTTTTTGTAAATTTTGGCTGCAGTCACCCAGTGACCCACGGTGCCAAGTTTGGGAGCTCTGGCTTTATTACTGTGAGAATTACAGCTGTTTACATTTTCTCATTGAAGTCAATAGGGAAAATCTGATTGGTTGTTTGCGGCTCCGCTCACTTTTTTGGGTCCCCAAAATAGGACAGAAAAGTCACAACACCCCATTCCCGAATAAGCTGAACGGTTTGACACCTCATTCATGGGTCTGCGACAAACTAATTATTCGATAAATTCCCCATTATAAGTCAATGGGGCAAATTTGGGGACCTCTCCTGCCCCGGGGGTAAAACTTATACCCTCGTGTGGGGTATCATCTGACACAGGTCGCAAACCTCTTCAAATGTGGTAAATTTAACGTTTCTACAAGATTCCCTCTCTGCGCTAGAATCCGTCAAAAGTTGGCCTCAATGTTAATCTATGGGACTTTTCGGGGTGGTTAATTGCCCCCGCAAGGGGCAATTAACCACCCACCCCTTAGAAAAGTCATACCACCCCATTCCCGATTAAGCCGCACGATTTGACACCTCATTCATGGGTCTAGGACAAACGGTGCGGGACTAGTTACGCGCCAAACTTTCATACGGAAGAAGAATAAAAATAAGTTTGCAAGATAACAGTAGTGATGCTTTGCTTCGCAAGCACCACTAACTATAAAAAAGGAAAAAATGAAGGCCAATTGAAAAGTTCCTTAGATTTACTAAAAGTTAACTAAAAGGTGAACCACCCCTTTAAGGATTTTAGCTCTCCAATAGCATATTCATTGCCTTTCTGTGTTAGAGAAACACTTTTCCTTGAAGTGACAACTGTTCTCCATAGAAACAATTGCTCCATGTTGCCAATTTCTTCCAAACTTGGTGCCCAGACATCTACTTAGATAGACATGGGGTGCTCTAATCCAGTTTGTTGATGCAGAAGGTAAGGAAGGAAGCATAATAATTTCTTCTGTATTTTCACTGCTGCAAAAACAAGCACACTTTCCCTCCTGTGAAACAAAATGCAAAATGTAGGTAATTTTCAACATTTTTAGATTTACACAGTGAAACTGTACCAAGGCGAAGAAACAATAATATATTGTATATAGCTGGTGTGTGGTGTATAAATAATGGGTGTGCTGGATCAATAGGTATTCCACATAGACTATTAAAAGCCTTGCCATTCTTTGGCATCAAACTGAAGAGAAGAGTGGGTGTTTTATACACTATGTGTGCTGGTGTGCTGAATTGAAAGTGTCCTGGATTTACTTTTGAGTGTAAGCAAATAATGGATCATACAGTACTATGAATATTTCTAGTAGTCAGGATAGAATTCTTATATTTGACATAATGGATTCCTTCAGAAGTAGGTACTACAGCATTTCTGTCCAGGGTCACGGACAGTAGAAGGCTGCAAAACATGCATGCAGGGGATAACAAGAAACAAAGTCACAATCTATCTGGTTTGCCTGAAAAGGTAGCCTTTATGTGAGCTAATTCTATTGAAATACAATTCATATGATTTGATGATATACATATTCATCATCATGTCATAATTTTTTTCTAATTAAAGCAGGTAAGAGGGGCAAAATATCTGTTTTGCTCTGAAACAACAGGTTCTCTTTCAAATTGTTATTTTGCCTAAATCAGAAATTTTCAGTTGGTGAAATGATTGTGTGCTCTTTTAGAAAATGGCCAATTGCATGGCAAAAACAGGTGGGAGTTTATATACAGGTATTGGACCTATTCTCCAGAATGCTCCAGATCTGGGGTTTTCTGGATAAGGGATCTTGCCTCTAATACAGTTTAAATAGATATTAGTTATCATCAAGTACAGGGTACGGTAGTGTCAGACTGGTACAGCAGCGGCCTACCCTTCAGAATCTGCAAGGTACCCTCAAGGGAAGCTGAGCAGGTAGGGGTGTGGGGTCCCATGAGGACTGAGGTTTTTTCCCAGTGACTCGCTGGCCCAGTCTGATGCAGAGGTATGGTTTTATTATTATATTATTACAGAGAAAAGGAAATATGTTTTAAAATTAAGAAATACTGTATTGGTTAAAATTGAGTCTTTTAGAGCTGGGATAACCAGAAGTTCAATCTCATGTGAGCGTGCAGCTTTCTTTCTAGACGCAGGAGAAACTGCACACAGATACCATGATTCTCTTGTTTTAAGAAGTCATACATTTATGTATTTTTTCATATTATGATTTTTATTGAAGTTTTACAGTAATATAAAATCAATCAAAAACAAGTGAAAACAGTTCTCCCAAGATCTATGCAATAGTGTCTTGTCAATATACCAATGGGAAGAAAATAGAAATTCAAACAAATGTCTGAAGCATGGGAAATAAGGGATGGAAATGGGAGGGGGAGAAAGAGAATTAAAGGGGGAAAAATTAAAGGAGGGGGAGGTTATTTGAGCGTGACATGAGAGATGCCTATGGTATGACAATAGATTAATTTAAAAAAGAGATTTGTACCAATCCATTTCTTTGAAAGCTAACCATCTCCACCAGAAAAAAGGTGTGTTTTGTTTGTTTAAGAAGTCATAATTGTATTAATACTTCTGCATTAGCACACAAAGATCATGTCACATGACGCTGTATCAGTATGGGATCAGTCTTCTAGGGACTACTAGTGGTATTAGGAATTACTTGAATTATACTCACAGTTTGGACAATAAACAATAAAAACATTGGAAACAGATAAATCCAGCTTACTACCAAAAATGTATTTAATGTGTGGTAAAAGTGGCTAATAAGTAAGTGGACCACAGAAAGCAATATATTTTTAAGAAAGAACACATTCTGCTGAATCCAAAATCGGCAAAAATGTCTTTATACTCCAAACTACCAATTGGCAAAAATTAGTTGGTGGTTTTGATGACATTTCTGAAAATTGTCTCAAAGCTTGTATTTTTCCCCATCATTTGCTCCACCTTTCATAATGTATGAACATAAAGCATCTTATTTATGAACACCAGTCGTCTACTGAACAGTTGAGACTGTTGAGATTTAGTACTATAAGACCACAGAAAACCATATACAGTATTTTTGGAAAATACACATTCTGTTCAATCCAAACATATTCAAAGGTCAAGTGATAAATGACCTCAAAACTCAAAATTAGATTGAATAGGAACGACCCAAACACTTGAATCGATTTCGAATGAACTTGAATCAAGTTTTTCTTGAATGTCAAGAAGGCTTTTAACATCTTCAAATGGGTCAACTAACCTCTGCCATTGACTTCTACATAAACTCTGCACATTTTTCCCAACTCGAATTTGTGAGTGTTAACTAAATATCCAACTCGAAAATTCGAGCCTTAATAAATATGCCCCTACATGTTATCCAGATTGCTTGAGACCTGGGTTTTTCCATATAAGGGATCTTTCCATAATTTGGATCACCAAACCTTAAAGGGGACCTGTCACCTTAAAAAATAATTCCAAATTATGTTCTATCATGTTAGTTGAGCAAAATAAACTTTACTTACACTATGGGGCCCATTTACTTAGCTCGAGTGAAGGAATAGAATAAAAAAAACTTTGAATTTCGAATGATTTTTTTGGCTACTTCGATCATCGAATTGGCTACTTCGACCTTCGACTAAGACTTCGACTTCGAATATTCGACTGTTGAATGTAAATCCTTTGACTTCGAATATCGAAGTCGAAGGATTTACCGCAAATAGTTCGAAAATCGATCGATCGTTCGATTCGAAGGATTTTAATCCATTGATCAAACGTTTTTTCTTCGCCCAAAAAACGATTGCAAAGCCTATGGGGACCCCATAGGCTAACATTGACTTCGGTAGGTTTTCGGTGGTGAACTAGGGGGTCGAAGTTTTTTTTTAAAGAGACAGTACTTCGACTATCGAATGGTCGAATAGTCAAACGATTTTTAGTTGGAATCGACTAAAAAAGGGGGAATGTGAGGGGTGCAGTGACATCAAGGAATTGCTAAATGGAAAGTGAAAATAATTGACTGCCCAACCTCTATGTCTCAGGTATAGAAGCGGTGAAGGTGATATTTGATTGACAGCTCAGATATTTAAACAGGTATGGATGTTTTAAGAAAAAAAGAATTTGGTTCCATGTTTCATTTGCAAAGGACTTTCATTATACATTTACAGTATGTATAGGTGACAGGGTATAGGTGACAGGTCTGCTTTAAGTCTACTAAAAATCATTTTAACTTTACTTAAACCCAATAGGATTGTTTTGCATCTGATATGGATTATTTATATTTTAGCTGGGATTAAGCACAAGGCACTGTTTTGTGGTCGTATTTTATAATTACACAGGAATAGGGAATCACATTTTGAATATTTGATTAAAATGAAGTCTATTGGGAGATGATCTTCCTGTAGTTTGGAGCCTTCTGGATAATGGGTTTCCATATAAGGGATCCCATACTTGTATGAGACACAAAATTTCCACGAGTGGAATAAATTCTTGAGTGCAATAAATACCAATAAAACCAAGCAAATCGGCGCATTTTTTTCCCTAGCGTATCACAGACACAAATAAGCAAAGAATATTTATTCAGAACTGAAAATGCAATAAAATGTCTACAAAAATACAAAACAGTCACCAAAATTGACATTTAATCACCAAAATAACCTAGAGAAGTTAATGCACAGTGATATAAACAAATATGTTATTCACAATGGCAATAAAATATTTTTTTTTCCCAGGCAAATGATGCAGTAAAAAAAAAAAGTCACAAACTTGTGTGTGTATGCATGTGCATAATTGTGTGTTTTATGCATGTGTGAGCACTGTGAGAGAGAGTGTTTATGTTCCACTACTAACAATTTCTATTGTTTCCACAAATCTCATAAATTTGTGTTTTTTCTATATTACTTAAAAGCCCACGAAAACTTCTAATGCAAAAATTCACCAAGTAAAAGTTGTTGAGGTCCTATAGAAGTCTCTTATTGGACCACTTCTAATCAATTCAGACTTGTGGAGGCTGCTTATTTGTTAACGGTTAATGATTTGAGTGGTTTTTAAAACCACGACTAAACTCACAAACTCTAAAACCATAATTGTCATTGAATTTAATAAAAGATCAGAATATAAAAAGTGAGAACAAAACAAAACATTGAACAATGCACTAAAAAATACCCTGAAAAACCCGATTCCTAGCAAAAAAAATCCGAAAACCTTTGAAAGTCAAAATTAATTTAGCGGTCCAATTAGATCAGTGCAGCTCGCACTGACTTCTATAGCACCTTGACAACTTTTAGAGGTTTTCGTGGTTTTACACTTAATACATTTCTTATCTTTAGAGCTTTTTCGAAATATAGGAAGACCTTAAATTTGTTGAAAGAAAATGAAATTTGATTGTTAGTAAATGGGCCCCATAGTTTCCAGACACTGCTGCCCTGGGTCCAGCAGATTGTTTCCTGCACACCAGGGAAAAGGCCATTTGCCTGATATGCACTTTTAAAATCACACTTGTGAATAATATTTTAATGAATAAACATTTTTAAATGTTTTTATAACCTACATTGTTGGCACTCGCCATTTGTTCTTTTGTTTGCTTTTTTTTAGGGTCTCCTGGGCAATTATGCTTGAAAAGCTTTAAAAGCTGCTCGTCTCCCAGCCCAGAAATGCTGCAGAACATAGATTCTACAATCTGTGGAACTTTGCACATTTTATCTTGGGCAGTAGCCTGTCCATCCAGCAATGTAACAAGCTGGCCAGTGTCGGACTGGGACACCAGGGACCCACCCAAAAACCTTAGACCAGGGATCCACTCTCTGTCCTATTCTTCCTCACTCAACCTCTCTTTACATAATATAACCTATTATTCCATCTATTTAGCCTCTTTGTTCTCATAGAAATAGGAAATGGTCATGAAATAGGCCAAATGTTTTGCTGTACAAGGGCCCACTGACACCCGGCCCACGGGAGTTTTCCTGGTATCCCATTGGGCCAGTCCAACACTGAAGCTGGCACTTGGCCCCCCTCAAAATAAATCTTCAGAGGGGTCTAGTGCACAGCCACCCATTCCCAGCCCTCTGCACAGCCACTGTTACCAGGCCCCCTGCCCACCGGTGTCCTCTGCTCCCTGCCTGAAGAAAGCAGCTGGGGAGGTGGATTTCTTTACTATTCTCTTTAATTTCTTAACTGTAGAAGAAGCAGTCCCCACAGTTCTGAGCATCCTATCCCCCCGGCCCCCCTGTGACTGTGGGGTCTGATTCCTCTATAGTTATACCAGTGCATCCAACCAGTTAGGAATTGTTCAGTCTGCTGAAATATTGAAAAATGAAAGCAAAAATATAATTGGTTGCCATAGGTTATGGTAATGAGTTTGGATAGAACAAAGGGCTCGGGCAACATATAAATAAATTAATTCGCAAAAAAAATGGTAGGAATGAACTGTACAAGTGCATACACTATGGATGCTGATATTTTACAAAACAACAAATAAGAAGGCTAAACAGACAAACTATAACAGTTTCTAAAAGTAGGTTACAAGTGGATAAATTTGAATTATCTCATCCCAGCCCTCGTGTGATTTGGCGACCAAAAAAAAAATCTATTTGTAGCTCTCATTCTGCGGATTTAAATGGATGTGGTTTCCAGCCTATACATTTACTGTGACCAATTTAATTTGCAGCAGCCAGCAGCTTTAGCAGTTTAAAGTATTACCCAGCATGGTTATCTTAAAAAAACTAAATGTTCAAGTTAGATTTAGTGACATTACTATTTTTACATATTTTCACCAAGAGACGTGTTTTTTTTATAGTAGAAAGGACCATCATATCAAAGCCTCGGCTTTTCATCTTTAAAAAATTAGATTGCATGGGAGAAGTTAAGGAGCTACTGTGCAGTTTTATTTGCAGTCTTAAGTGACAGGGATTATGATGTTGGGTGTTCTCCTGGAGCAATCCTAGCTTTACTGCTGTCCACATAAAGTCAGGACATCATTTATATATATTCCAGGTTTATATATATATATATATATATATAAACCTGGAAGAAGTCTCATACTCGCAGTCTCAAAGTCAATCTTTGAGAAAGGTCAGATTGCTGACCGAAACGTCAGGACTTCACTCTATGAAGTAAAAACACCTTTAATTGACTTTTAAGCCCTGGGAGTGAGACTTCTTCCAGGTTTACTTTTTTTTCTTCTTGCACCCAGGCACTGTTAACCTATACTAGACGTGAGGGCTGGTATCCCTACGGTATTTATATATATTTAAATATCCACGAATATCAGTGAACCGGCACACCCATGTAAAAATTGTTCATCTCTTTATTGATATCATTTTATAATCCAACGTTTCAGTCCTCATTAGGATTCTTGAATTTTTTCATGGGTGTGCCGGTTCACTGATATTCATGGATATATACATATTTCAACTGAGCACCCCGTTTATACATTTTGGCCTTAGAGTGTGGATACTCATTGGACTATCCCATTAAGAATTTGAATTCGACTATATATGTTTCATCATTTTGCTTTTCCAGGTAACAGGTTCCTCCATTGCTCTCTACCATTGATGATTGCATAGTATGTTCAGAAATTGGTTTATGATCCACTACTATATAACTTGTTTTTGTTATGAGTAAATGAAGTGCAGCATGTTGTATCCCATTGCACCATTTTCCATACATTAGTGGGGCTTCCAGACTGTAAATTGTGTTAATGTAGTACCTGGTCTACTGTGGAGCAATTAGATGAGAGTTTATAGCCCCACTGTTAGTAACAAGACTACATTGTGAAACGTGAATAGAAAGATGTATTTTAAGTAGAGAATAGGGGTGCTTATACATGCTCAAGGATTGTTAAGAAAAGAGGGAAATTATATTGATTGAGAGGTAAAGATGTGAATGGCTTTTTGACTGTTGTTAGTGAGGCCTTTATGAAAGTGTGATGCTTGACATAGGGTGCAATGTACTACATGGTGCTACAGATCTAGATACTCAAAGCAATAAATCAGCAGTTAGCATTTACTGTGCTTGAAAGCAAGGATCTGCAAGTCAGCCATGCAGTAGATGTGTTGAAACAACACATCTGGTTGGATAAGCACAGGGAACGTCTTCAATCAGAATAAATCATTTATTAACAGTAGGCAGATTTGTACCAGGACAGTAACCTGTATCTTTAGCAAACTGCGTGTAAAACAACAAAAGCAAATATTTAATTGATTACGATGTGTTTCACCTCTATAAGGAGGTGTTAAAAAGGGCACTGCTCTTCTATTTAAGCAGAATTAGGGGTAGTATAACATAAAAGGCCAGCCTTGCCAAGCATTATACTTTGAAGTTAAAATCTTACTTGAACATTCAAAAGTAACTTTGAGTATGTCTCCACAACCTGAAAAAAAAAGATATGACACTTTCTGTATTCCAGCAAATTGGGGCTTGTAATTTTAATTTTAATTAGAATCTATTCTTTTTGCTCTGCGGTTAAAATGAGGTAACGCTGCAAAGGGTAAACACAGCAATATATAATTCAGCGTACTTAATGAATTAGCAGGAAACGTGATTTATTCTGTTGGATGAAATCATTTTTTTTATCTGATGATTCAATGTAAGCTATTGAGTACCTCACGCTGCATTGGGCATTTGCCCAAAAGCTGCTGAATTTGGCCAAAAATCACTTTTATTTTAATTTTACACAAAAAAATAGAAGTCAGGACAATGTCAAATGGGACAAGTTACCCTTTGACTAAATCTGGACACATAATTCCATTTCTATAGCAATATGTTCACTTAGCTGTGAGATCTGTGGAAGCTGGAAGTGGGGCTTATTATTGTCAGGTTTCCAGTTGCCTGCCATACACACATATGCGCTGCATCCTTATTAGTCCCCTTACTGAAGGTTACACAGTATATTTAAAGTCATATTCCCATCCTGACCATATTGCTGAATGTAGGACCACCTTAGGATCTCCTTTACATGGCTACTTACTATACCCTGATCCATATAAAATGTTGTAACACATGCTTTATATGCAGTTCACTCAAACTAATGGTTTATCTGACTTGCCACATATACAGTACCTGCCATGAATAGGGATGTAGCGAACGGCGGATAAAATGTTCGCGAACATATTCGCGAACTTGCGTCCAAAAATGCGAACGGTTCGCGAACGTTGCGAACCCATAGACTTCAATGGGAAGGCGAATTTTAAAAGCTAGAAAAGACATTTCTGGCCAGAAAAATGATTTTAAAGTTGTTTAAAGGGTGCAACGACCTGGACAGTGGCATGCCAGAGGGGGATCAAGGGCAAAATGTATCTGAAAAATACATTGTTGACACAGCGCTGCGTTTTGTGCTGTAAAGGGCAGAAATCACACTACGTCACTCAGGTGATGTTTCTGGACACGGAATGTGAAAAAGCTCACACAGCTAGGTGGCACTTGGTTAAAGACTGGGCAAACAATGCCTGCAAGGGCAACGTATACAGTAGTGGATACGGAATATATTATTGCTGCTGTAAAAACATCACTCAGGTGATGTTTACGGACACGGAATTATTATTGTTATTTAGACAGAATGTGAAAAAGCTCACACAGCTAGGTGGCACTTGCATACCTCCCAACTGTCCCTCTTTTGACCACTCAACCCCCTGTCCCTCTTTTGTACTGGAAAGTCCCTCTTTTCTCTGCACTGAACAGCCAGAAAAAAACCAGTTTCTAACTTAATTGGCTTTTGGCAGAGAGCTCAGAACAGCTAACAGGTGCAAATAAGATACTTTGTAACAATTTTGACTCTGGTTGGTGCTGGTAGTGGTGAACTACTAGTAGGAGTAGCACACCAGTCCCTCTTTTCTCTGAACTGAACAGCCAGAAAAAAAACAGTTTCTAACTTAATTAGCTTTTGGCAGAGAGCTCAGAACAGCTAACAGGTGCAGATAAGATACTTTGTAACAATTTTGACTCTGGTTGGTGCTGGTAGTGGTGAACTACTAGGAGGAGCAGCACACCAGTCCCTCTTTTCTCTGCACTGAACAGCCAGAAAAAAAACAGTTTCTAACTTAATTAGCTTTTGGCAGAGAGCTCAGAACAGCTAACAGGTGCAAATAAGATACTTTGTAACAATTTTGACTCTGGTTGGTGCTGGTAGTGGTGAACTACTAGGAGGAGCAGCACACCAGTCCCACTCCCCAACACAGCTAGACTAATAGCACTGGGCTCTTATAGTAGCAAAGTAAAAAAAACAAAAAAGAAAATAAAAGCAGTCCTTACAAGGACTATTGGGTTATTACAGCAGTCAGCAGATGAGATCAGAAGCAGTGCCCACAGCAGCTACATACAGAGCACTGCAGTAGAAGGTAGATTACTAGTCAGCAAAGCTAACTAACCTAAACTCACTGTCCCTCAAATCCCTGCAGAGTTCTGTCCCTACAATACAGAGCAGTATCAAGTAGATTACTAGCCAGCAAAGTTACTATCAACTGTCCCTCAAATCACTAAACAGCTCTCTCCCTACACTAGCTCTTCCAAGCACACACAGGCAGAATGAAAAAACGCTGCAGGGCTTCAGTTTATATATGGAAGGGGAGTGGTCCAGGGGGTGTGGGGGTGGTCCAGGAGGGAGAGCTTCCTGATTGGCTGCCATGTATCTGCTGGTCTGGTGTGAGAGGGCAAAAATAAGCGCCAGCTAAGGCGAACCCAAATTGGCGAACGTCGCGCGACGTTCGCGAACATTCGGCGGACGCGAACAGTCGATGTTCGCGCGAATTAGTTCGCGGGCGAACAGTCCGCGACATCCCTAGCCATGAAATGAAGATAAATGCATTACAGTTGTCAGATTTTAACATCATGAGCCATAGCATATGTAGTACTGTGTTTAGTTAAGTAGCTCTATATAGTATAAAGACAATAACACAACATACTTTCTTCCTGTGCCCGTACATGTTTTACAGGTCTAGTAATATATAGCAACAAATGGAATATATGCTGTGAAATAACTGGCCAGTAAATGCTAGCTTCTGAAAACTATGGAAAACTAGAACTGAAAAAAACGTTGAACCTGTAAACAAACTCCTCCTGCAACTGCTATATAAAAGCAAAGGTACAAGTATGGTCCAAAATGCTAAGCCATCTAGATAGAACTATACAATAACTATTAAAAGTAATGGAGGGGTTATGTAGCACAGTGCTTTGTCATCATAAGAGCAGCAATTTCTGCATTGATGGTAGTCGTGCCCTCTAGTTGACATGAAGAAGATCATAGTTTCAAATATAGTGTGGCAAGATGATGCACAAAGGTGACAGAGGTGGATTGGACATGTATTAAGATGTAATACCGGTTCAACATTGGGGTATATTTATCAAAGAGTGAAGTTAGACATTACCACGGTCTGTTATAGTGAAATTCCGCCACTCTCCATTCATTTCTATGCGATTTTGAAAGGCATATTTATCAAAGGGTGAATTTTCACTTTCACCCGTTGATACAGTAAATACTATTTTAAAAATCCAATAGAATTAATGGAAGTCTCAAGAAAGGTGAGGAGATGGGACCGAAACATCACGTTGGCTGCACATGCACTTTTTAATACATTTTTTATTTTAGAAATCCTGGTGCTGCTTGTCTTCCTTCGAATATATATATATATATATATATATATATATATATATATATATATATATATATATATATATATATATATATATATATATATATATATATATATAGTGAATAAAGTACCCCCTCTTGTAAAATATAAGGATATTATAAGGTACCGAGGAGTTTCATGACCATATAAAAACACGAGGCCTAAGGCCGAGTGTTTTTATACAGGTCATGGAACTCCGAGGTAACTTCTAATATCCTCATATTTTACAACTGGGGGTACTTTATTTATTATAATACACAAATTTCAGTGAGTCATGTGACAGAAATGACATCAGAACTCACCGTTTATAACTGATGACATCAGAACTCACCGTTTATAAGGATATAATTTACAAGATATTCATGGCTTTTGTGTATTATATATATATATATATATATTTCACAGTTACAGCTTTTACAAGTTATCCCGCCATTGTTTTTTCTTGTTTTATGACTTTTTTGTATACGAGATATGGGGCAGATTTATCAAGGGTTGAATTTCGAGTTTATGAGAGTTTCTAAAAAAAAACATAAACTCACATTAATTTGAATTTTTTAAATTCAGTTGAATAGGATAGACCTGCAAACTTGAATTGAATTCAAATCGAATTCGATCAAATTCAATTTCAGTTTTTTTCTCTAAAAAAAAGTCCACCAAACGACTCCAAACTGATTGTAGGATGTTGCCCATAGGCTAAAACACCAATTTGGCAATGGCCAATAGTCAAATTTAAATTCTTAAAGGGACAGTACATGATAAATTTAAAAATTCGAATTTGGATTTTTTTAAAAACTCTAATTGAATTTGGACTATTACCTAGTCGAAGTACACTAAAATAAACTCGAAAATTAAAATTTTTGAATTAAAATTTGAATTTTCAATTCGAGCTTTGATAAATCTGCCCCATGATGTCACTGACATAGTAATGTTAAGGATGTAGTTTTATCTTTACAATTTGTTCGCCAGCAAACAAAATGGCACAAAAGTTCCTGAGCTTTTTCGCTAACTAATTGCCCTCTTTTCGTTAAACATCCACAATTCACCCTTTAGTAAATGTACCCCACTGAGTCCCAAAAAAAAGTCCTATTGGTTTGCTCAGATTTTCAGTGAAGTGGAAAGGAACAGATTCAACCATCACTACTGTGTCTTCATTGCACAACAGATGTGGAGCATAGTATGGGCCACAATGGCTAAATTGGCCCTAAACAGACATAAATGGAAGTGCTTGCAATTGTGGGTGCACATTTTGAGGTCAGAGTGGGGATTTCATAATTTTTGGCACTTGCCCTTAATATGACATTTACAGGCTTTTCACTGGGAGCAAAACTGCTGCTTCTTTTAACACAATCTGCAGGGGTAAACCTGCAGTTACCACCAGTAGCTCCAGGGTTCCCTTGTGTTAGGGTTGCCACCTTTTCAGATGGGGAAAATGAGCAGGGGGTGCACCAGTGACGTTGGGGGTGGTGACGTTGTGGAGTGGCAGTGACGTTGGGGATGGGACTGATGATGTGGCTACCAGAGATTGGCTGATCACCATGTCATTAATTTCAATGTCCTGTCCGAATTTCTTAATTTGGAAATCCGTTCAGGCAGTTTTCACCCAGGTAGCCCTTCCAAAAACAGGTGGCAACCCTACCTTGCTTCAAAAAGCATATTTGCATGCAGGTAAAGAAACTATAGAGAAGTGAGACAATGTTTGGACACAAGTGCCTTTAATAATGGTATCAATGCAGGTAACAAGCTGTACCCTAAATGACCTCTTTTGCATCACTGACACTGATCTTTAGTGAAATAAGAGAGAAACAGTCTAACGTGCAGCACAGGGTAATATATTTTTGTATGCAAACAGCAAGTGATGTAATATATACAACGAGAAAGATCCCAGTGCTTTAAAAGCAAACACAACAAATTTGTAATACCAGTCTGTTTCACTGTAGAATTTGCAGCATCTCTTCCCAGTATAATCTCTGGGGATTGTTTTGTAAGCCCTGTGGGAGGTCCTCTACCGTCAGCATGTGCAATAGAGAGGCCCCATGGAGCCTCAGCAATCTCATCTCTTCTCCAAGGACAGTCATTGTTTTTCACTGATCCCTAGAGTCACTTCTCCAGCAGTAAGCAATGAACTCTATGCAGTATGCAAAGGTGCTGAGGCACTTCAGAGACTACAGGGCTGGACTGGAAAAAATTGACAGACATATGTACCTCAATTGTAATTAAGTTATATGTCTTTGTAAGTGCAAACTACCAGCAACAATGGGAATCTTAGAAAGTTATTTCCCTAATCAGGCAAAGCAAAAAGGGAAACTGTTCTGTCCTGCCAGATAGATGACAGAAACTTGCAATGATCTTGTTTTGCTTATTCAAGAAAGAAATGTCTGCTGAACAAGTCAATGGCATTAGGGACTGTATTGCAAGAATATATGTGTGGGGAGGGTTTGGGGGGGGGGTGACTTGTTGACAATCAAGAGCCTATTTTTCGATAATACTGGTCAGGGGAAAAATAGGGAAAAAATTGCAAATTTTAGTTTTCAAATTTTAGCTTCCATGAAGTCCTTCGCTCCTGAAAGCAATAAGCAACTACTTATAGGCCGCATCTGGTTTAGTGCACCTAAATAGACATATATTCAAAGATGAGATACTGTCTTCATTTCATCTGATCTTGGATGACTCCTTTAGAAGCTGTTACCTTTTACAATGTCATAGCTGTTGCAATAGGACACTAAGGGATTAGCTGGCTTTTTCATATCCTTTATGAATATAAGCACTCATATAGGAGCAATGATGTTGTCATTCCTGGCAGTCTCACAGCTTGAATGAATCATTATAACATTTTAACTTCTTGGAAGATGGTGTCACTGTTCCATCTAAAAAAGGGGAATATACATATGCACGTGTGAATTACATACGGCTAAAATGACTTTTTGCCATGTGTCACATTAGGGCAAGTCACACATTTTTAATAAGCATCCTCAAAAAAACTCCAGTACTTTTTTCATTGTTAAATCTGAGCGTCTGTCATATGTAATAGTATATTGTCACATGTGTGATGTAATTTAGTCAGCTGGTTGAGCATTATTGCTGTTTTCATTCAGAAATGTGCATTCGCTTGAAGAGAATAGGTAATAACAGTACAGAATGATCGGGACCCGGGTCTTTCCAGATAACAGATCTTTCCGTAATTTGGATCATACCTTAAGTCTGCTAGAAAATTATGTAAACATTAAATAAAGCCAATAGGCTGATTCTGCTTCCAATAAGGATTAATTATATCTTAGTTTGTATTGTGTAGTAGGTAGTGTTCTAATCTTACAGAGAAAAAGAATATTACTTTTTATAACTCTATTTTATTTGGATAAAATGGAGTTCATGGAAGATGGCCTTTCCATAATTTGGATCTTTCTGGATAACAGGTTTCCAGATAACGGATCCCATACCTGTACAAGATTCAAATACAGAGCATGTTAAGCTGTCTAGAAAGTTACAGCCATCCCTGATTTGGCCAGTACATGGTTTTATTCATCAAAGCTATCATTTTGTCATGAAGCAAATTTGGGTGTGGGACTAATAGGGACATGGCTCGGTGTAATTGTAAATAGGAAAACAATTGGCTCTGGCTCATCACTTATGTTCAGTCAATTATATGAAGTCACTTGTAAAATATACATTTATTTATGACAATTCAATTTTCATCTTCTTTATAATGCCACCCTTTTTTTTTCAATGCCTTTTTATAAAGCATATCAAGGAAATCCTGTGTACAGTGAAGTTAACTAGGACAGCAGCTTAAAAAGTATATGATGCGTTAGTAATACCCTAGTGAGAATACTTGCCCCATCATGTTCAATAGTCTCACATTGTAATTGTGTCTAACACCTTTGTTGCACAGAGACAAACGTACAAATTCTGAGAATCCTGCTAGATTTGCTCCCAGCTGGCTATTATGGAAGAATTGTTTTGTGACTTAAAGATCTCTTACTGCTTGGTGCAAGGCTGGTATAACAAGGAAGAGTTTTATTTTCTAAGTTCTAATAATATTTAAACAGAAATGACCCAGTCTGAAGAAACTGAAGCATAACATTTTCTGTTTTGTCCTCAGATTCATTTTGCAAAATGAATTACGTCTAGATGTGTAAAATCACAACAGAAAAATTATAGCTTAGTGCATCCCATTATGTGCCCATCTACGGTTGAACTGGGGGCCTGGGGCCCACCGGGACTGCTGTCCAGGGCCCCCCTCTGGCCTCCCTGCTCCCCTACTGTGATGCGCCAGCTTGTTGTGCATGCACAATGGTGGCACTCGGCCCGCATGCTCAATGACAACGCTCTGCATCACTCATCGCTCATGGTCAGGCGGAGCTACGCAGCGCCGGAAAAACATTTTTTTGCCAAATATCTTGAGAGGGGGTCTGGCCAGTCCGACACTGTGCCCATCTATTAATAATTTGATGCAATAACTGTTATAATTCTCAACCACTATTCTACCTGATGTTGATATAGTTCATAAGATGTTTAATTCAAATAATCTATCATTATAATTGTATAATTCTAGTTTCTAGAAATTATTTCTACAAGTGCAGTGAGCAAATTTTGAGCGCAATGCATGTTTTCCCCAGAATTTCAGTCCATTCAATATGGTTCAGTTGTGCAAATGCAATTGTGTCTAATTCACCAATTTTTTTCTAATTGTTTTTGATTGGTTGATGTCTGTATAAAAGCTCATTTCCTGTGGGTGAGACCTTAGCTCTTGATTAAGTACCTTGGGGGTACAAAACGTGCAGGGCCTATGGAGATGCATATTTACTTAATTTAACTTTGATTAATAAAGACCTACAGTATGTTTTAACATATTTGTTTGGCCCTGTAGATTCCTGTGAGGATCCACTGCGCATGCGCCCAAAAGTCACAAAGTTTTTGATTTCTTTTTTCGGAAACTTGGTGACTTTTGGCGCATGCGCAGTAGATCCTTACCAATAAATGCCTCTACTGCACATGCGCCACCAAATACCGGCAAATACAGGAAGAAGAGTGCACGGGCTAACATGGCTGGCATGAATTCAACCGCACGGAGGGGTCAGTAACCAGTTAGGGGCATTTGCTCGGGGGGGGTAGGTAGGGAGGGGGCAACACAGGGGAGGGGGGACAGATTTTAGCGCCAAAGGCTTTGAATTCTCCTTTAACTAAGCTGCATGAATCCATATTGGTGCAAAATAATCCTATTGGGTTTATGTAATGCTTAATTATTTTTTTAGCAGACTTAGGGTAGGGGCACACTGGACGATTGGTCGCCAACATTTTAAAAAAGTAAATCGCGGCGACAAGACGATCGTCTTTTTTGAACAGACGATTCACAGCGACTATTGGCACAGAGCGATTTGTATCCCATTACTCTGTGCGGTACGTGCTCCACCCAAACCAAAAACGGTTTGTGCTTCCCGCTGTAACCTGGCGTCTTTACGTTCTTGCGTTCTTGCGTTCGCATTGTAATTTGAATACAATTGCTGCTACTTATCTGTATGTGTGTGCGTGTCTATGAGATTTCAGTGCTTTTCTAAGTACATGCTATTTCTGATAAATCGCTCGGAAAAGGGTCTCAGTGCGTTTTGGAGCTACAGGCGATTCACAAACGCGCTGTGGGCATAGGAGCTGGCGTCTTTCATTTGGTTTTGTTCAGAGACAAAACGAGCGATATGTCGCCGCGATTTGCTTTTTAAAAACGTTGGCGACAAATCGTCCAGTGTGTCCTTACCCTTAAGGTATGGTGATCCAAATTATGAAAGATCAGTTATCTGGGAAAATACAGATCCCAAGCATTCTAGATAATAGATTCTATACTATACCTCTGCAGCTGGGTTCACTCTTTTATCAGAACAAAAGGGTTCAGGTTGAAAACTAACATCTTTCCACATTTTCATTGATGTATGAGGATGCCTAATCAACCTTTTCATACCTGAGAGCCACTGCTCTTCAATTGAATTTCATATTATGCCTGCTTTTAAGTCACCCTTCTAATTAGGACTGTGTTCAGAATAGCAACAGTACATAAGTATTCATTAGTTAATTACAGCTATTACACTACGTAGAGTTCCACCTGGGTTAATAGGGAACCCTGAACTTGCAAGCATCAACTATATTCAGAGATCACTCACCAATTATATTCACAAAATGCGTCGAGGGCATTTCCATTTTATTCCTTTACTTACGTATAAACCATAGTGATGTCCAACATGTGACCTTTTTAATTCCAACAACTGAATTCTTGTGCAATATTTGAAATTGCCAACAATGGATACTTTTCATGGATCAGTTATAACATAACGGGAAGAATATTCTCAAGGTAGGGCAATATCTATGTTATTGCAGTGCCCTAATTGCAATGCATCTTCAGCCTTCCATCGTTTTGAATGCATTCTGGTGAAGTTTTGCATATTTTCTCGTAGTTCCCACAAATTGTGAAACAGTTTTGGGCATTGCTACTGATTTTGGAGTACATGTTTACAGGCCAAGTGATGCTATATGTACCAGTACCACAAAATTAATAACATCACTTTTTATAACACTGTAGGTATCGAGTTTTATATTGTGCATGTCATAGAACTTTAATAAAACTATTAATATGTTTTGTAGATGTAAATGTATGCATTATCTTGACTTATTATGAATGCAAATCTTAAAACTTTATTTTCCTATGTGGCATAAAGGGTTTTAGAATTTTAACTTTATTGGCTTTTAATATGCTTCTATTTCATATGAAGTGGTATAGCAACTCATATGTATATATAATATATCCCCTCTGTGCTGCCTCTGATCTCTCAGGCATAATAAATAAGGAGAGAACCCTACAGCAGTGAATGATCTGTTATCTGTAGACCCATTATCCAAACATGTTAAGGTCATTTCCCATAGTCTCCTATTTTCATAAAAAAAATTGAATTTTTTTTAAATGATTCCCTTCTTCTCTTTAATAACAAAGCAGTACCTTGTACCTGATCCCAACTAAGATATAAATAATCCATATTGGAGACAAAACAAACCTTTTGGGATTAATTAAGGTTTAAATTATTTTTTACAATATTAGATGTACTGTACGTTGATTGAAATTATGGAAATCTGGAAAACCAGATAATCTGCATTATCTGGAAAACCCTAGGTCCCAAGCATTTTGGATGACAGGTTCTATGCCTTTATTCTTGATGATAATAAAAGTAAAGTTTTAATAGGGCGTCAGAATTTACAGTATCTGTTCACAAACCCTGGTCTGCTTGATGAACTATGTCTGCATTAACCTTCTCAGCCACTGGGGATGCGGATCAACTATCCTGATGGTCATGGGTCACTCTTTCCTACTGGTATCTTCCTCCACCCCAACTCATTTACATCAAGTGTTTTACATTATTTAATTCAGGGGCTTTAAAAGCCCATTGGAAGCAACTCCTGGTTGCTTGATCTTCGAAACCTCAGAGCCAGATCTAGCATTATTCTGTTCTTGTTCTTGATTCCTGCCATAGCAAGTTATCAGACTTTTTTTCGGCCACTCACCTGTGGCTCAACCTGACATAGGGTTTCTATTTTGCACTCATGCTTCATGTTGGGCAGGGAGGTGCTAATATGGTGAGTCTCTTTTGTTGCCTTCCTTCTATCCAATATTTGTAACATATATGACTTAATGCTATTTACAAAGTAAATTTAAACACTACATAAAGTTTTAGCTTTTATCAAAAGGATAACAAATATATGCTACAATAAAAGTAATCACCTGAATCTCAGTTTTTAGAGATGAAAGAGAAATGTTACCCACAGCACATGAAAAATTTGAGGGGTATTGACACGAAATTATCTGAAAAAGAATATTCAACTGGATTTTCTCTGTAGGAAATACCAAAAAAAAGCATTTTTAAAAAATGTCTTTAGGAAATTATCAATCCCTTAGGCTGCCACAACCCTTGGTGCACCAATATTTGCTTTTGAAATCTTTAATCCATTGCTGTAATTGCAATTGTCTCTGTGGAATTAAGTATATAGCCATATAAAGTGATTTTGCAAATCTAGACACTGATACATGACATAAATGAAGCCTACAAAAAAATAGATATGGTACATAATAAAAGACTTGTTAAAGAGACCCAAGTATTTTCCTTGCTACCCTGAAGCAGCAGCAGCTGTTTCCTCATATTCATTGTGCAGCAGGCAAGTCACCTACTTTAGATATTAATCAGTGCCTGCTATCTGACTGTTGATATTAAGGCTTTCATATTGCTCATTTAGCCAACTAAATACCACTCCCTGCAGCACTCTGTAAGAACCACAAATAGGAATACAAACAGCAGCCTTGGATACAGCTGTGGCACAAACATTCCCTGAATTAATCAAATTCATAAAATAAAACTAAATTCCTCTCCAAACAGCTAAATCTCCTGACAACTAGGAACTGGCTAGACCCAGTAACCTTTTCATCATACACAACTTCTTGTTGGAGATATAAGAACACAGCAAAGGGCTTGTTTTTATTTCAGAGCAGATTCGTTGCAAAAAATACTGACAACAGTGATGTTTTTACCATACAACATTACATTAAAGGAATGGATTGTGCCAAATTAACTGATATGATATTTGAGAATAACTGTTCTTTTTACATCTTATTTTGGGGGTTTACTGAATTATAGGACTTGTATTTCTAGTTTGGACAGCTTTCTGATCACAAGGACTTACTGTCCCTAACAAATAGGCAATGTTTTGCTACAACCAGTTGAAACGTTGCTATAAGTCAATCTGCATACCAAAAAATCATTAAAGCAAGATTAAATTTAAAAATATGTGTTCTCTAGTAAAAAAACATATATTTAATAGTGCATGTGTTTATGTAGCATCATCAATATATTCCTTTGTTAAAATCCTTTTTCAGTAGGAAAATATAAATATCAGTTGTGTTAGCTGAGAATTAATTGTTCTCAAAATCACAATCAAAATATGTTTATTTTCCTTTGGCGGCTTAACAGAAAATTTACCATGGGGCAATGAATGATTGCTCTAAAAAAAATACTTTAAGTTTGGTCATATTTTTAATGTGAAAACAATATTTTTAAAAGTTTTTGTAAAAGGTAATTGCCTTTTGTGCACAAGTGGTGAGGTAATTATCACTTGCAAACACTGTATTTTTGAGCAAAGAGCACCGATGTTTAAATCAATGAAGGACCAATTTCCTTGTGCTTGAAATAAGTGGTATTAAGGCATAGGTCCAGTAAGAACAAACTTGTTCTGGGCTTAGCTTTGTTCTGCTGCTGAGGGTGGTCTCTTGTATCAGTTGTTTCCTCACTGTTCCTATTGCCTCAGAAGTGGGTATGCACTTGAATAGAGTTGTAACATCATAGGACACCATGCCATGGTCTCATTGGTCTCCAGTTTAACCTTGCACACTTTGTTGACAAAGTCCATGGAGTTCTGAATGTGGTGTACTGTACTGCCAACTAAGGCTGCTAAGATGTTGGCCACATATATTATGCTATGTTGTAAGACAGAAGTTGGTGCACCCTAAAGACTCAACATCAAAGCACATGAAGAGCAATGTAGTCTATGTTGTCCAGTGTAGTAAGGAGTGCTCCAATCTATATATTGGGGAGACAAAGCAACTGCTCTGTAAGAAAATGGCCCAACATAGAAGGGCTAACTCCTCAGGGCTAGACTCAGCAGTCTATATATCTCAAGGAGAGGACAATGTGCACATTTTGGATAGAGAGGAGAGATGGTTTGAAAGAGCAGTGAAATAAGATATTTATGCCAAAGTTTAAAAACCATCCCTGAACAGAGGAAGGGACCTGAGACCACATTTGTCGTTAACATACAATGCCGCTGGTAGCTTCACAACAATTCACACTTCCAGTCATGTACAGTGAGAAATGTACATGGTACCATTGTAACTGGATCACACATTCACACATCTGTGAGTTTCAGCCAACACCTTACTGAAGTTCAATGGAACCATTGTGATTGGATGTCTGTGACTTTACTACCCTCAAGGTTTTAAATGCCAGGGAATACCCTACCCTTTAGTTGAACTGAAGTAGCCATTTGTATAAGTGGTGAAACGTTTTTAAGGAAAACTCTAACCCCCTCATGTAATAAAAGGCAAGTTTGCCCAGGAGCAGTAACCCAAAGCAACCAATAAGATATTTGCTTTTAAACAGATGACCAGTAAATGCTACCTGCTGATTGGTTGGTATGGATTACTGCTCCTTGGCAAATTTAATGCCATTTATTACATTACCCCCTATATATCCATTTGCCTTTTACTTAATTCTACTAGATACTGTATGACCTGGATACATGAGAATCTTCATAGACATACTGTATCTCACAGTGTAACATTGCCATCAGCAATTATGTACAGTATCTGGGGACAACAAGTTCCGTGACAGAATGTAAAACAGAACCTATTATCCAATGTAAATCAACTTTATGTTTGACATAAACATATCACATACCAGTCAAAGACCAACACTACTAATAAGGACTAGGAAAATGATCAGTATGCAAAGAAAAAAGAATATAGTACAGTGTCATTGAAGAAAACCTGATGCCCTCTGTTACCTGAAACTGGGGCAGATGTTCACCTTTTAGTATAAAAATGACCTGAAATACCTGTCAGAGATACACACTGGATTGGCAAGCAGAGAAGAAAAATGATGAATTACTTTATGTGATGCAGCCAAAACTATGACCTAAAGCTCATAATATGCTTGCAATCCGTTGAGCACCAAACCTCTCTAAGGATCTTTTAATAGTTTGAACCATTTTTTTTAACAAAACGAAGGTCTAATATTGACAATTATGATTTGTTCAAGTAGGAGAGCCCTATAGACTTCTACACACACACACGCAGGCAAATCATATATTTTATCTATCTATTTTAACTAATACATTGTGTCTGATATAGTTAAAGGGGTGGTTCAACTTTAAGTTAACTTTTAGTATGTTATAGAATGGCTAATTCTAAGCAACTTTTCAATTGGTCTTCATTTTTTCTTTTTGAAAGCTTTTGAATTATTATCCTCCTTCTTCTGATGATTTCCAGCTTTCCAATGGGGGTTACCGACCCCATTTAAAAACATATGCCCTTGTAAAGCTACAAATGTATTGTCATTGCTACTTTTTATTATTCATCTTTTTATTCAGGCCTCTCCTATTCTTATTCCAGTATCTTATTCAAATCAATGCATGGTTGCTAGGGTCATTTAGCAAACTAGCTAAATGAATCAAAGACCACAAATAATAAAAAATGAAAACCAATTGCAAATTGTCTCAGAATATCACTCTCTACATCATACTAAAAGTTAATTTAAAGGTAAACAACCCTTTTAAACGTTATTACAAAAAATCGATATATGTTGTTTTAGTAGCCTTCCATGTGTAATCTTATTCTAAACTTGTGAGACTGTCTGAATCATTTCTAGAAAGCACATTAATGTTGTAGGGTTTTTGTTGTTGATTTAAACCATATTAATTACTTCCAGACAATATAAACAAATACTGGAAGGGGATCAGGGCTTCAAAATCAAATGTAAATCAAATGTAGTTCTAAGCTACTTTCCTCTAGACATGAATTGAAAAATGTCACCGGATTTGACATTATTTGTCAATGGAAATGCAATTAATTGTAGTTTTTGTTTACAGCTTTCCGTTCTCTGGTTTTGACTCTTGAAATATTTTAGCAGGATCAAAAGGGCAGACAGATACTGCTTTCAATAGCAATTATAGCTATATAGAAATAGCTGTTTTTAAACGTTTTAATTATTGTTTGTTTAAGTTACTTAGAATTACATTTTATTCCATTATGCAAGAACAACTTTTGCATGGAGATTCCTTTTTAACTCACAAAAATGTTTATTTTAAGGTATTACAAATTGTTTATGCACTGAAACCTAATCTGAATATAATTCTACAAGAAGTTCTTGAAAATGTATTATTGATAATAGTGTCCTAAATTCATATTTTCAGCGAAGTGAAGTTACCGCAGATTTTGACAAATGTGTCCTAACAATCAAGTCCTTTATTATTTACTAGGTGATTGGGTAAACTAAGTATGATAGGATTTTTAATTGGCTCTGGATCCTTACCTGATTGGAAGCCCCAGCCACAAACTATACATTTTCTATCAATTACAATTATGTATCCTTTACTTTGCCAATTACCAAGATTCTAATAAAAAAAATCGGTTAAACTAAAGGTGTCAATCCAAAAAAAACCACAAATTGCTGTTGCTAAAATGAAATAAAACTAAATAAGTCTTAAGTATAAGCACTTTTTAAAATTTGGTTTCATGCTTGTGTTTTCCTAACATGTCAGTTCCAACCAATGAAGCAGCAATGCTATAGCAAACTGTTAGTTTTTTTTAACTACAAATACATTGAAATTACATGACGAATGGCCAAAAGAATGTGTATACCACTTGTTATTATTAATAATTATAAATTGCCTTAATATATACTGAAATTATTGCAACAGCCTAATGGGGCAACGATTCAGGTTTTCAACCTTGTCACAGGGGGTCACCATCTTGCAAATACTTAACACCATGACTCTTCTGGAACATGAGATACTTTTGGTTAAGTTTTGATGTGGCCAGCTTGTACTGTATACATCTATCTCACACGAGCCTGGCCTTATTGCTACATGTCATCATATGGACACTACCAGTTACACTATGTTACAAAAATAATTTTAATTAGATTTGTTGGAGATTGATTGTGTTTCATCAAAATTATTTCCAATTTGAGGAATAGTTTTATATACAACGTGGGATAGCAATGGGCAGATCCAACCTATGCAAATCTATATATGGCTTATATATATATAAAGCTGTCTGGTTCATTTCCTGAGAGAATCTGTTTGGTTCAAGTCAGGCCCAGGGGGAACTTCCGGCCAGGCTGGATTTGAGTAAGTATTTATTTAAATCCAAGAATGCCTTACTCATTGTGGACAAGAATCTTATATACCTGAAGACTATAGGAGGATAAATCCGACACCAACAACATTGTAAGCTACTGTATATCTTCACTATATAGATGATATGTTGATCATTTGGGATGGTACATTGGGAAGCTTAGGCGCCAATTTTTGTGGCCACACCCCCTAATTACCATGTTCATTTTATAAAATTTGGCAGGTTATGAAAGTTTGAACACATTTCTGTGGTTTTTTTTCAGTTAAATTGGTTTTGCTAATAAAGGTGAATTGCCCTTTAAGTTGTGAGTCAAAGTTTTCCAAGGGACCTGTTATCTTTTATTGTTACAATTACTTATTTGCTTATCTGAAATTGATCTGAAAAAGTTTCCAAGTGCACCTGGTGGCTGTTCTGGTCTCTTTGCCAAAAGACAATAACGTTAGAAACATTGTTTCTTTTTCTGGCTGTTCAGTGCAGAGAAAAATGGGACTTTCCAGTACAAATGAGGGACTGCAGGTTGAGCTGTCAAAAGAGGGACTGTCCCTCTAAAGCTTCACTTGCTGTTGAGTGTCTGGTGAATTTTCTCGCCTCTAAAAACGGGACAGTTGGGATGTATGCTCCTCGGCAATACTACAATTACTGCTATGATAGATTCAGGTTCTGCTGTGAATCTCATTGGAGAAGCAACATTTGAACTGTTACAACCACAGCCACAGCTAGTACAAGCAGCATTAAAATATATGTATATGGTGGAAAAAGACCACTAGATATATGTGGTAAATTCATAACAACATGTAAATCAGAGACAGGAAAATAACAAGGTGGTTTTATATGACTAAGGGAAATCATACTTCACTTTTAAGCTTTGAAACATCATGAATGTGGTCTCAACTACTTCACGGTCTGTCAAAGATAGCTTAATGTTGACATATGATCATTTGTTTGAAAGAATTGGAAAATTAAAAGACTTTCAGGTGCAACTTCGCATAAATCCTGCTGTGAAACTTACAATACAGCCACACAGGAGAATTCCCTTCCACTTACGGCAGAAAGTTAGCACAGAACTAGAAAACCTTGAAAAGCAGGGTATCATTGAACACGTATATGGGCCCACTCCTTGGGTCTCCCCAATAGTAACAGCACCAAAACCCAAAGACCCTGATCATGTCCGAATCTACATAGATCACATATCTATGTAGATTCGGACATGATCAGGTTCTTTGGGTTTTGGTGCTGTTACTATTGGGGAGACCCAAGGAGTGGGCTCATGTACGCGTTTAATGATACCCTGCTAACACTGCAATTATTAGAGAGCGTCACATCACTCCAACCATAGATGATATCATTCATGACCTAAACCAGGTTAAAATATTTTCAAAATTGGACCTAAAAGCAGGCTTTCATCAACTCAATCTGCATCAAGAAAACAGATATATCACAATATTTTCTACACACACTGGGCTGTGGAGATACAAACGTCTGAGCTTTGGTGTATATTCTGCTGCTGAGGTATTCCAGAATAAAATACAGCAATCTTTGTCTGGACTTTCAGGTGTTTTAAATTTCAGTGATGACATCTTAGTGTATGGGCAACCCAGAAGGAACATGATGATAATCTAACTGCAGTGTTTAAAAGACTTCATGCTAATGGTTTAACACTGAACCGCAACAAATGTGAATTTAGCAAAACTCATCTTAAATTTTATGGCTTTATTTTCTCAGCAGAATGTCTATCTGCAGAACCCAGAAAGGTTGCAACCATTCATGAGGCAAGTGCTCCCAAAGATGCCAGCAAAATATGCAGTTTCCTTGGCATGGCTAACTATTGCTCTCATTTCATTACACATTTTCTCTATGCATGCAGCACCACTGAGAGACCTTACATAGAAATAGGAACCATGGAACTAGGGAGAAAATGCCTTCCAGACACTGAAACAAAGCCTAACAAGCAAGCAAATTATGTCTTATTTCAATCCTTACAGATAAACTGAACTGATAGTAGATGTCAGTCCAGTTGGCCTTGGTGCCATCCTAACACAGAAACACAAAGGTAAACAATATGTCATTACATATGGCAGCCGTTCACTCAGTGATGTTCAAAAGTGATACTCTCAAACAGAGCGTGAAGCTATGGCAATAGTGTGGAGCTGTGAATATTTTCACCTATGGGAGTCCCTTCACTTTAGTGACAGATCACAAACCACTACATCTGATCTGGAATAATCCCAAATCTAAACCACCAGCTAGAATATAGAGATGGGGTCTGAGACTACAGCCATATAATTTTCATATGGTATACAAATCTGGTAAAACAAATCCAGCAGATTACATATCACACCATCCCATACCTTTGTACCATACACAAATTCCAGAGAATGTAAAATAGCAGAGTAGTATGTCAACTCCAGGCAGTCCTAAAGGCTCTTACAATACAGACACTTCAGGAGGCCACACTATAAGACCCTGCATTACAGGCACTTGCACAATTGATATGCAGTGGCAAATGGTACACTGTAGAGAGACACACAGAGCATTCAGCAAAGTTCATGACATTCTAAAGAATTGCAAAAGAGCTTACAGTAAATGATAATAACAGCATAATTTTAAGGGGTAGTCAAATACTTGTTCCATACTGTCACAAAACAAAGTATTGGCCTTAGCACATGAAGGACACCAGGGCACAGTAAAAATGAAAAGACTTCTTAGAGAAAAAGTATGGTTTCCTTACATAGATCAGCGAGCAGAGATGGTGGTGCATGTCAGCACCTGGTACACATAAGGAACCATTACAGATGTCTGTTTTACCAGCAGCCCCATGGTGTCATGTGAGCGTTGATTTTTACGGGCAATTCCATACCGGCGAATACCTGTTGGTTACCATTGATGATTACTCCAGACACCCAGCAGTTGAGATTGTTACATCAACTTCCTCTGTTACAGTTTTACCTGCTTAAGACAAAGTGTTCTCCTTGCTGGGGATCCCACAGACTGTAAAAACAGACAATGGTCCACCCTGCAATGGAGATCAGTTCAAGAACTTTGCGTCATACCTAGGCTTTAAGCACCAGCGCATTACTTCACTGTGGCTCCAAGCTAATGGGGAGGTTGAAAGGTTCTTGCAAACAGGTCTTACTAAGAGAGGAGCAAAGCTAAAGGTTCTGTATGAGCAAAGGGGCACGATCATTTCACTAAGGATACTAGATGGAAGACAGGACAGACAGACAAGCGTGGACAGGCAGACTGGGCAGCACAAGCAGATTACGAGAATACGAGGGGCCAGGATCAGGATTGGAGAGTGTAGAATAGTCGGGCAGGCAAGGTTCAGCTTGGAGAGGTCAGAATAATCAGGCAGGCATGGGTCAGGATAGAGAGTTCAGAAAAGTCAGGTAACAGGCAAGGTTAAAACCAGAAGATCAAACAGGAATCACGTAGCATAAAGCACCTAGGAACTACCAAATAGAACCTAACAATGGGCAATGTGCTAAACACTGAAATCCCTTTAAATAATGTTTAAATTTCGCACCAAGCGCGATTACATAATCACGGCCGCACATAAACCCAGAAGTGTGCGGCCATGTGCGCCATAGGGAAACCAGCACAGGAGGGCCACGGATGCATGTGGCGGGCGTCCCCGCCGGAGGCCACTAGACTGCCAGGGTAAGCCATTAGACCACAAGGGTAACCTTTCATTACAAGTTTTCACACTGACTCACTCAAGGCTTTGTTACCCTTAACACAATACACAAGGTTATAACGTATTGTGAGTAATGAGGTGGATTACCAAGTGGAACATGTGAAATGACAGAACGATTTAAACAAAGAAGTTATCCAGATGAGGTACTCAAGAAAAATTTGGATAAACAACAGAATAAAAGTAGGGATGAGTTACATACTCCTGTCAAAAGAGATGGTAAGAAGGGGGAGAGATTGGTCTTTGTTAGTAACTATACTACTGCCAGCAGAAGTACACATTGGCACATATTATAATCATGCCATCCAGATGTAGAAGCATTCCAAGAAGTACCCCTTTTATAATATACTGTAAACGAGGTAAAAGTCTAAGGGGCAAATTTACTAAACGGCCAATTTACTAACAGTGGCCCCGGTGAAAATTCTCCAACAAATTAGATAGAGTAGCGCAACTTCGCAGCCTAGCGCCTGGTAAAGTTGCACTCTGGTGAAAGTTTTTTTTTTTATGAACCATACCTCTTTCGCCAGAGTTGACTTCAGCAGGTTAGACCAGGCGAATTGCAATAGAGTAGATAGGAGTTTGAAAAAAAAAGTTGAAAAATTTTCTAAGTCCCAAAAAACGCTGGCGTGTTTTACTTTTTATAGGATGATAGGCTAAAAAAGATCGGATTTTTTTTTTAGGAAGCCCACCTTCCCCCCTACATTTTATAACATATGGCAACTTAACTATACTGTGGGCACATGTGTAGGGCATTAGAACACCCCTATATACTTTTATTAACTTTCCCTGGGATTGTGGAGTGTGCGCTGCAGCATACACGTCCATTCATTTTTAAATTTGGCGCCGTATGCAAATTAGCCTTCGCTAGCGTAACTTTGAACGGTAATTGTACTATTGCTTGCGCAGCTTTGCAAGCATTTGGTAACCTGTGCGCAACTTCCGTTCTTTGTGAACTTGCACAGCCTTGACGAATCTACGTCTGGTGAAGTGTAGCGAAGTGTGGCGAATTGCGGCGAAGGCAACGCTAGTGGATTTTCAGAGGTAAGTAAATTTCCCCCTAAAAGATCAGTTGGTGAAGGCAGATATCGGAAGTAAAGAAGGCCCAAAGCAAAGGTTTTTATAATATCCCAAATTTGGAACATTCCCTTGTTTACACTGCACAGTGCAATTCAACACCTTTTTTCTATCCCCATTCAGGTAAAAAGTATATGATAAAAAATTATTATACTTGTGATTCAACATATGTAATTTACTACTCAAATGCCAAAAGATCTGTGACAGTATTTCAAAACATAAATCAACGATTCGTATGGGTTTAACAGCACTGCCTGTCCCTGCACATTTTCATGCAGCTAGACACGCCATAAGTCAGCTCAAGTTCCAGGTGATTGATTCTGTGGAAGAGCCAAGAAGGGGTGGAAATGATGTGGATCCACAAATTGGACACTTTCTGGCCCTGAGTATACACTGGCCATGTTTATTTTTGTGTAGGTGACTCAGTCCTGTACATACTGTGATTTAGGATTGAACATAAACTTCCTTTCAAGGTTATTAGTATCAAACACACAGAGTGCCGACATCAATTCCTGCCTATCAACATGTGTCTCAGGAATGTGCTGAGTACGCTATGTGGAATGAGTCTTTTGAGCATCTCAGGTACAAGTTAAAATTTATTGTTTAATACTTATTATGTGGCTTTATGTATTAAGTAAAAAAAAATTCAACTTTTTCAAAAGATTTTTTTCAAAGTTTTCCAAATTTCCTCAAGTTTTTCTTCAAAAAACTTTTCAATATGACAAATTGATAATGTTCAATATGAAATAAGCCTTTTACTGGTTGGACACTGCATAATTGACTTTTTATGGACTTTTTATGGACTTTCACGGATTGGATAATATACAGCATTGCAACTTGTTTCGTGATGTCATAGAAAGGAAGGGGTGGGGTCTTTATCCGCACCTCTTCATCATCCTCTAAATGTGTGTTGTGGGAGTGTAACACTAGGCTTGATAAGGGCCCAGGTGGCCCGAAATGTTGCCTTTCTGATCAGCTCCTGATCAGATCATATCCTAGCTGCTTGGTATAGAAAAGGGGAACTTAAATTCACCTCTATATATGGCTGGTTTGAGTGCCTAACCTGAACCATTCACTTAAGGGAGCCCTTCTTCTCCAACCCACATTCAATAAGGGCAAGACAATCAAGGTCACTCACCATGCACTCGGGTGACCCGGTTGCAGCGCCCCAGAACCATAGTAAGGGGAGACATGACACGGCATAGCAGCAACAAATGAACACCCACTCTGTACTCTGTGGACATGGTGAAAAGGAAAAACACATTAATCCTGACGTGTTTCAAAGTATGTGTTTTAAAACACTAAACACATTAGGAATAGTATGAAAAATAACCTTTTTTACCTTTTAACCATGTCCACAAAGTACCAGAATGCATGTTCAATTGTAGACATTTTTAAGCAAGACCTAGCATTGATGGCATTGATGGAACAGGTGCCATATTTTTGACAATTTACCTTTTAACATGTCCACAAAGTACCAGAATGCATGTTCAATTGTAGACATTTTTAAGCAAGAACAAAAAAATTGATGGAACAGGTGCCACATTTTTGACAATTCATTGCCTTCCACATTGTGGAAACAATTTGTGGAAGGCACTTTCCTTTTCCAATCACATTACCCCATGCACAAAGTGATGCCTTTACAGACCAGGTTTGCTGATATGGAGTGGAAGAACTTTACTGGCCTCCTGATCTCAATCTAACCTTTGGTATGAATTGGAATGCGAATGCATGTCAGACCCTAGTGCAGTCTCAACTTACTGCATATGGCAGTTCATGTAACCCAGACATTATCATATACTGTTCTGCAATCAAACTCTGATCAAAATCAGATTTTTGTGCACAAAACAAAGAGAAGTCACTAACCTACACTCTGGAGTTGACCAACTGCTTTAAACAATATACAGCCATTATTTACACAATATACAGCCATTATTTACAAACACACACACACTCACACACACACTAAACAAAAAAAGGTGCAAAATTGATAGCTCTCAAGTTCAGCCTGTGTGTATCCCTTCAAGTACATTTTACAATTTATTTAAAATGTATTTAAAGGGACTCACCTCAATCCAATTTTTGTGGATTGCTAGACCTAGAGCAAACTTTGCACTTCTACCTGGCTTTTGTTTTCTAGATTTGTATGGACGCTATCGACCCCAAACTTTTGACCAGCTTATTGCTAATGCTTCCTGTTCTCTGTATGTATTAAGTATTCTTGCCATCATGTTCAGGTGCTTTCTGTGTCTTGTGGGGGGGGGGGGGGTGAAACAGCAGAATCTGCAAGCTAAAAAACTGGTAAGCTGCAAATAGAAAATAGTTAATTTTAATACATCTACATCATATACTTCTGAATTAATTTGTATGCTATCCCTCCTGGGAATATGAGAACTTGAAGGATGTGGTGTGTTTAGCAGGTAGATATGAAGGAGTTAATACAAGTTAACCTTGTTGTCACTATATTTCATACTGTATCTTATTTGAGTGCTTTTCAGATGCAGAAGTAAAATGCAGACATGTTTTATAGAAGGCACTTTTTATATGGTGGTGTGAGGCAAGTTTGCATTTGAATTATCTTTGAATTCCAGAGTCAGCACATAATTGCAGACTGAATGTGCAGACCCTGTGTTTAAAAAATTAGGTCAAAGTCTCAAATTGCCAAAAAAGAAAAACTGATGCTAAGAGCCCACAATGCACCTGTCCCCTTGGAGTGGTACCTGCCACTGTCAGCATACAGGAGGGGTGAGTTGCTCCAATCTGATTCATTGCAGGGGGAAACCCCCTGTTGCTTTGTACCTCTTTTGGTACAACATTTTGTGTACCATTTCCCCATAGTTAATGAATCATGTTATGTACATAATTATTTTTATATAAAAGCATTTATAGTTGCAGGACAGAGTGGATAGCGAAAGTACAGTACAAATTACTGTTAATAACTATTAAAATACCCATACACTGTTTTTAACATG